>NC_081345.1:32943228-33078315 GCF_029784015.1 Lycium ferocissimum | reverse complement strand
TAATTGGGGATAGATAAAATTATCTTCATTTAAAAATCCCCAAAAGGGGTTTAAAAAAGGACAAAATAAAATGGAAGAGATTTATATCAAAATTTTCATTATACATGGGATCGACAGAAGAAAAAAGATCCACACCTATTGTGTGGATGATTGGCACCACAATCACTGACCTACAACGTTTCGGTGATATTTCTATTATATATAAGCCGCTAAGGTGTATGAACACCGCATCAACAAGTTATACACAATGTTATCTGAGTTGTACAACGTACTTGGGCTTATTTCATTTGTACTTATTTCTATTATATATAAGCCGCTAAGGTTTACAAACACCGCATCTCAAGTTATACACAATGTTATCTGAGTTGTACAACATACTTGGGCTTATTTCATTTGTACTTAATTTCTTTCCTTTTTCCATGTTCACACGTGTACTGCCTTTTTTACCCAGAAAATCACGTGTAGCGCTTTTACAATTGCATAGGAAATAAACCACGTGTTGCAACACTAACTTAAGGGCGTGTTTGGAAAGCCACGTGGTAATTGGAATTGGTGTAATTACACATTAGTGTAATTACAATTTAATTGCTTTGATTATTATTATAACGTAATTACAGCCAGAATTACAAGCGCGACGTTGCCGTGGTCGTGCCGCAATTACACAAATAATTTAATTTAAAATATAAAATTAAAATTAATATTTAAAAAAATATTTTCTTTATAAATGATATTAAATTAGTTATTTAATAATACATTGTTTCTTAAAAATATATTAATTAATAATCATATATTTGTAACTAATATTGTAAAAAATAATTGATATATATTTTTCAAATTAATAATATTTAATTTTAATTAATGATAAAACTTAAAGAAGACTTTTTTTTTTTTTATGAGAACGCCATGGATTGGATGTTTGACAAAAAATAATATTTATAAATATAATGCCATAACATTATTCAAATGTTGGACACAAAAAATTCATCAAATGGTGAAAAATAAAACAACATGGAATGTGAAAGAAAATAACTTAAAATACAATAACCTAAATTCAAAATCCTAAAAGAAAAGTTTAACATAATACTCTTATGTCAAATTCCAACATTACATAAGTAAGTTCCAACGTAACTTAACTAAATTATTCAAAAGAAAGGAAAAATATAAGTCTATAACCTCATTAACAACAAAATTCTACTTTAATAACGTCACTCGTTATATGTCAAGTTTGTTAATGACTAATTCTTTCCAATTTTAAGAGGTGTTGTTTCAAAAATTAGAATAATAAATACCGGTTATGCTAAATGAAAAAAATAGAAAAAGAAAAAATACGAAAAGATACTAACCACAAATAAGAAAGGCGCGAAATTTGAGAAGAGTTAGAAATGAAAAATAAATAATATAAAAAGAAAAATACATATTAAAAAATAAAAATAATTTAAAGTAAAAATAAAAAGAAATTAAAATAATAGAAATAAAAAATAAATTAAAAATCAAAAGAAATTAAAATAATAAAAATAAATTAAAAAAGAAAAGAAATTAAAATAAAACAAAAAAGAAAGAAACTAAAAAGTAACCATTACTGCAAATTACAGGTGTAATTACACCCGCCTTCAACCCCTTGAGAATTGGAGAGTGTGTAATTACACCCAATTCCCGCCTAATTGCCAGAATTATTTCTACTAAACAAACAGCGCTAAATCCCATAATTACACCCACCATACCACTGGGTGGCTTTCCAAACAGGCCCTAAGTGTGTAGCGCTTTTACAATTGCATAGCAACACTAACTTAATTTAACTAAGGCGCCTAAGAGGTATGATAGTATGCTGAAGCAACTGAATTTTTTTTATTGCTTTTTCCCACAGATTTTCTAGAAAATTGTTGATTTTACCAAGTTTATGCGTAGCTGTGGGTTTTCTTCAGTTCATATCTGATCTTGGAAGACATTATGCTACTGTTCATGCTGTAAGTCCTTTTATTGATTACCATTTTGTTACATTTTATAGTTATAACAGGGGACCTTAATTTAGTGTGTAGAATTTGGAGAAGAAAGATGAGTTCAACCATGATGGGATTGCGGTTGAAGTAAAATACAAATGACCTGTACATGAGAAAAGAACTAAAGAGAAGTAGGCATAAGTAGGGGTGGGCATGGTTTTGAAACTTCGGTACGGTAATTTTGATTTTCGGTTTCTAAAAATACTATATCATTACCGTACCAAATTAATTCGGTATGGTTCGGTATTTTAAAGTTTGGTTTCGGTATTTTACTAAGTACAGAATCTACAATAGTTTAGTCCGACTTCGACTTATATATACTCATATCGTGGAGAATTATGACTTCCACTACTTAAGAAATGTCCACCTTACACATGTAAAAATATTCAAAGGAAAGTACAGGCAATCCCCTTCGTAAATTAATTACACAAAAAAGACATTTAAATCAAGATAAAGTAATCAAAGTTCCAACGTTTGAACAATTAATTTCCTAATAATACTAGTTTATATATTTGTTAGTATTATAATACTAAATATATGAATTGTATATGTAATTATATACTTCGGTATGGTATTCGGTATTTCGGTATTTTCTTTATGAATACCAAATACTGTACCGAATACAAAAATTTTTAAAAGTGCATACCAAATACCGTACCAAATATCATAATATCGAAACCGCGGTATAAAAAATTTCGATTTCGGTATGGTAATCGGTATCTACCATACCATGCCCATCCCTACGCATAAGAGCATTTCAAGCAACATATCCTTCTAGCATCCACGTGAGTTGTTCTACTTGGAGTAAAGTCATTAGGTGCATAAGGAATGTCCGTGCAATCCACGAGCCCAACATGAAACAGTTTTTATGTAATTCGACTTTAGTTGAAATTACACAAATTTCAGAGTTTCAAAGACTAAAGATATCTTTTAAAATTAATGCAAGTCTAGCATCTCAAAGTATTTTCCATGTGAAATCTCAAATGCAATCTTTGAAGATGAAATAGTTGAACATTTTCTTACATGTCGAAGTGATCTGTAAAAATAAAAAGTAAATTATAAGATTTTAAAGCCAACTCTGAATGCCTTTTCCACATAGAAGACAAAGTAGAAGCAAAATGATTCCAATTAGAAACATAGCTAAAAATGAAAAAGAAATCAACACATGTAATAGAAAATGTTTGGATAGAAATATACCGATACTTCGGATGCCTCCTCTTATAAGATTCTGTTTTATTTCTCAATGTAAAAACTTGAGCAACAAAATAATGTCTTATGAGATCCAGGAGTCCAGAGCCTAAAGGGCCTATTTTTTGACACAAAAGACCAAAGGGGGTTGGCATTTCCATGATAAATCAAAAGGGGTTTATCGTGGTCTGCCCCACTCTTTGCAGCTCCTTTAACGGAGCATTGTAACGTCGTCCGTAAGTCTTCAACAATTTTTTTTTTTAAATAACAATCAGGTAAATCGTGGACCAGTCCACGTTTTGCAAAAAAAAAAAAAAAAAAAAAATTGTAAATCGTGGACCAGCTCACGTTTTGCAAAAAATATTTTTGCAACTCATGGACTGGTCCACGTTTTGCCAATAACAATTGGAGGTTCTCAATAGGTATCTCTTCCAAGTATATGGTTTTTATGATTCTATTTTTACTGTTTTTGGGTATGTTCCCTTATATATATATATATATATATATATATATATATATACACTGGAGGTTTATATATATACATTTTTAAGACAGCACTCGCATTAACGAAGTGGCACTGGGTGCACTGGTTAAAAGGTGGCTTCAGAAAGCTAAATTCATGCGGGGCGCTGATTGTTGTAATGAATTTATCTGAAGAAAGGAAAAAATTGTTTAAATTAAGAGACTGTCTCCAGTTTTAGATATTCTATTGAATTGTTCAAATTATCTCGCTCAATTGTATTTAATTTAAACAAAAATTGTTAGCATATATCAGGTGGAATTAATTGGGAGCAAGTTGACCGCGATACCATGGTTATTAAAAAAATTGTATTAGTATATTGGAAGAAAATATTACATAATGGCCGAAAAGTTAATTTGATTGATAAAATATCACAGCAAAAGGAAAAATATGAATTATTCAATGTATGAATTCTTAAAGTTGAGAAAGTTGTATCTTAATGGAATGGCATCCTGGACAGGTCTGCGTTTTGCCCGAGTTGCAAAAATAGTCTTTGCAAAACGTGTGCTGGTCCACAATTTACAAAAAACTTTTTTGCAAAACGTGGACTGGTCCATGATTTACAATTTTTTTTTTTTTTTGCAAAACGTGGACTGTCCACGATTTACAAATTTTTTTTTGCAAAACGTGGACTGGTCTACGATTTACCTTATTAATATATATATTTTTTTAAAAAATCGTTGAAGACTTACAGACGGACGACGCTACAATGCACTGTTAAAGAAGCTGCAAAATGAGGGGCAGTCCACGATAAACCCCCCTTTTGGTTTATCATGGAAATGCCAACACCCGTTGATCTTTTGTGTAAAAAAAATATGCTTTTTAGGCTTCGGACTTTGAGATCCAGTATGTGAAATTAAGATCGAGGGCTTACAGATGAAAAACTAAATGCTAACACAATTTTTATTTCGCAACATGGCTATATAGGTATGAGGAATGTGTAACAATGATGAGAGGAAAATGTATGAGACAAGAGAACCTAATCAAATTAGCAATGCCTAAGAATACATTGCTATTTAAAATTGCTTGGTCTAATAAGGCACGTGGACAATTTCATTTATAATATGCCTCTCCTTTCGGGATTTGCTTATTTGTCTAATGTCGTCATTGATTATGCTTGCAGGTAATAGGGAGGATTTACTAACCCGTTACATACTGCGCATGACTGGGTATCAAGTTCAGTAAGATTCTTTTGCATAGCCTTTCAGGAATAAGTCACACAATTATTTAGTATGATAGATTAAGGCGATATCTTGGATAGAGAATCACAGATGTTATGACTTTTAAGTACTAGATTAGAAAGTATTTTGATGAGTGTTTCTTGACCTATACATGAAATAAATCTGGTTTAGCAAGAGATTACAGGATTAGTTTTATGATCCAAATTTATCTAAAATATCCATTAGCCCCTTAACCCCTTTGTCAATCATATCCACAAGACTTCGCTACGTAAATATAAATCTCATAAAGATATAAATAGATTTCCTGATTTGGTCTTCTAAAGTTCCGGAGGCACATAATAAGGTATATTTTGAGCTATCAGGCGTGTAGACTATTGAAATTTCTTTCAGCTTGGTTAATATGAAAGGAAATAATTTATCTTCTCTTGTGTTCATTGTAAATTAGTGTGTGTACTGATATATATAATCTTTTCACATGTTCTTTTCTTGCTCCTAGACCATAACATGGTAATGACACTAGCTTGAGATATGACAATTAATTCGATTCAAGAAGAGAGACCATTAGGTTAGTTAGTCTATTTCGTGCTTCTCTCATATCATTATTTCATGTATAGTTGATACTACATTTTAAAAAGCATGGAAGAGACAACATATAGTAGATTGCTTTAGTTAAAATAGTATAGCTTCTTCAGTGGATATGATATACAAGTTGATTACCGGGGTCATATTTATACCAAGAAGTACTAGAAAACTTTATACCAAGAAGTACTAGAAAACTTCTCCTTTTTCTCTATTCACAATTAATCACCTGAGAGTCCAATAAATAAAAAGAACACAAAAAAAAAAAAAAAAAAAATTTATTCCCATATCTTTGGTAACTGCATATTCTCCTCTGCTTCTGTCTTCTTTTATCACGTATTGTCGAATCGCAACTCATCATTTGAGAAGATCTTCATTTGGTTGTGAAAGGTAAAGTTCAACCTAAAAAGTACTCTGAATTTTAGCCAATCTGAAAAGGGATAATTGCTCTTCTCCTTTCTCTGGTGTTCAACACAAATTAGTTTTATTGATGCATAGAATCTTTTCACCTGTTCTATTCTTTCATTCCAACAGGACCCCACAATTCTGAAAGGTTTATGTCCAAACTTTGTTTGTTATTCATGCAATTATATTATCATTCAATTATCGATGCAATTCTGATGATGACTAAGTTTCTTTTAATTTATCCTTCTATTTTTTTTTTTTTGTTGCTTTCTAGATTCAAACTCTATATGTAGTATTGGTACTCGAGCCGTCAAGACCTGCTCAAGATGGACCTAAAGTCATCCCCTTAGATACTATAGTATCATTCTTTCTAGGATTGTTGATAAATTAGTTATTCCATGTAGTCATTCCTTTTTGTTATGTAAATTTTAATAAGTCTAGCAACTCTTGGAAAGTATTTACTAAATGATTTCCACGAAGAACCCATGTTTTTTATAGATATTCTTTCAAAGATGCTAACTCCTAAAATTCACCCTTTTCACATTGTAAAGTTCGATGTTGCACGGGCTTCCGTTGCTAGTACTAATCTTAACTTCATGGCGTGTGTTCAAACAAAAGTTACATGGTCCACAATGCCAGGATGACTCAACATATCAAATTGTAAAAGAATCTGCGTATTCAATCAAAAACTTTAAGATAATATGAATTGAAGTGACCTTAAACATCCTTCCACCATCCCATATTAGTTGTCAAGGTTATTAAAAATACTTATCTCAAAATACTTTTCATTTTACAAATCAAGATGAAATTAATTATTTTTATCCTATTTTACCTTTAATATTAAGTGTTCAATAACCAATATAACAGACAAAAATCGACTGAAAAAATCGACGGACTGATCAAAAACTGACGGACTATGAATCGTCGGTTTAGGCCGCGTTGGTTTTGGAAAACCGATGGAGTCCGTCGGTTATGTAAAAAAAAAAAATGTAGCAACTTGGAATCGAACCCGTGTTTCCTAGAATTAAAAGGCTCTACCATTAGACCACTCATGTTCTTTGTTCAAATACTTACATTGTTTTAATTTATATTATTTTTTTCGCTCTAGTCCGTCAGTTTTTTTATAACAAAAAATAAAAAACCGTCGGAGTCCGTCGGTTTATTTTAGAAAATAATTATATTTTTCACGCATTTTTGCGAAAAAAATAACTGATGTTGTTTATCGGTTTTCTTTTTTTAAAAAAAAAAAGATTTAAAAAAATTATCGAAAAAACTGACGGAATCTGTCGATTTTTTTCCGTCAGTTTTTGCCAGTTGATTTATCGAAGAGAGATAAAGATAAGATAGTAAATATACATTTTTTATTTATGCATAAAATATAGATAAAAATTAGTAATCACCAAGTAGAAAAGACGTTTAATTAAATTAATAGTGTAAAGTTAAATAGTTTTACCACATCGTCCATCATCTGATCAAGCTGGTTCCGAAATAAAAGAATACTGTGGTGCATATCCACATTCCGGTCAAACCCTGCCGTCCACCTCCTCGCGCTAGGGCATGTCATTACCGAGGTGATGCCTAGGTACGGGCTGAAAAGGCATCATCCCCTCCCACGCCCATAACTGAAAGTGATATTAGAAAATATGATTTTTTAGTCGTCGTTTCAAGAGGTTTGTTTACATTGAAGGAACACACACTTAAAATATTACCTGGAGAAGAGCAAAAAATCCACACACATCGCTGATATGACCAATAGACTCTCGGCATAGGCATCGGTAGCGGTACGCCAAAACAGCACCGCCCCAGCTGTAGTCTCCCAAGCGGTCCAGATGCTCCAAGAAGATCAAATATCGTAAGCTGACATAGGCACCCGATGTGTTCGGGAACAAGATGCCCCCGAATATAATGAGCAGATACAAACGGGTATGACGATCAATAACATCCTGAGGAGTGCCGTCGTCAATAGGAGGCTCTGCGAGCAAATAAGTGCAGAGTGCACTAATCTGCACTCGACTCTGTCCCCAGATATGGGTCGCGGCACCAGGCATGAAGTGGGTGAGCCTAGTCAACTCCGAAACCCATGTCCTACTAGGAGGAGGCTCGTACCGACTGTATACTGGCTCTCCATCTACCCGCAATCCAAACAAGACCTCCACATCCTGAAGTATGATCGTGACCTCACCAGTGCGTAGATCGAAGGTATGTGTCTCCGGCCTCCACCGCTCAACCATGGCCGTAATGAGCACCCAGTCATGCTGTACCCGACCAACGAACACGCAACGATAGATGCCGCCTCGAAACAATATCTCTAAGACGCGGGGGTGTGGGGGGCGCTCGCGTAAAAGTGTTCACGCTCTCTGCAGTCTACGGGGACGGAGCCTAGTCTCTATCCCTATAACACCAGTCCATAATAACTCAGACCTATGATTGTCTTGCGAAGAAAGTACTAATATATCATCGGGTCCCGGGTGATCATTCGGATCCATGAAAGTGTCGTGTCTGTAGAACCTAAATTATTCATTAATCTTGAAATTAAAGTGAAATTATATTAACTAATTAATCATTTATAGGGAATATGTGAATTATGATGATTATGTTGTATTATATTTTGTGAATAATTATATCTAATTATAATTATTCTCCTAACTACAATTAAAGAGATAACAAACTAATTTATTTAACGATTAACATGGGATAAACAAACACTTAACATAGGATAAACAATTTCACAAATAAATAAATTAACAATGCCATAATTAACAAATAATAGGAGATTACTATATTTTCTTTAATTAAACAATTAATAAAGAATTAACAAATTAATAATTCAAAAACAATTAACAAAATAACAATTCATAATGAATAATTAACAACTAATAAATTAACAATGACATAATTAACAAATAATAGTAGATTACTATATTTTTTCTAATTAAACAATTCATAAATAATTAACAAATTAACAATTCATAAACAATTAACAAATTAACAATTTATAATCAATTAACAAATTAACAATTCATAATCAATTAACAAAATAAAAAAAAAAAATTAAAACAATAGCAAAACGGCTACTGCCCAACAGCCAAAAAAAAAAAAAAAAAAAAGAAACAATGTTTTTTTCGAAATTCACGACTATGAAACGTTAAACATGCTTAGGATTGTAATGTGTTTAACAAAATATTAAAAAGTTCGTAGTAGAATACCCTGATCAAAGCTTCTTGTTAGGTTGTCTTAATCGAATTGTACGTCGCTTTTTTCCAAAATTCTACCTTAGAAGCTTGCTCCTTGACTTGAATATACCGAGAATCTAAACTTTCCAAACGAAATTTGAATAGAAAATGACGTTTTTGGAAGTGGGCCCGACCATTTTTCTCCTTCAATGGGGGACAATTTTTTTTTAAGTGTGTGTGTGTGTGGTGGTGGGGGGGGGGGACCAGTGGTGGAACCCGATGGTTTTATGTCGGGGTCTATACGCGATATTTCTTTTGCATAGGCTAAAGGAGAGAAGGGATATCCTTTAGCGGTAAAATCTGCGTTAAATTAACGTACCATTACGGCTAAGTCCTTTAACGCAGTATTTTACTGCGTTAAAGGTACTTTTGTACCCCTTTTTTTTTTTGGGGTATTTTGGTTGAAGTCTTTTTCTTTTTGAGTAATTTTGGTTCCGGACTGATGGCACGAATGCCCCTATTTTAGGGTGGTCTTTAATTTTTGTCCCTCAAATTTGTGGTCTTTAATTTTTGCGGCATAAATTTGGATTTCGCTCGGCATAAGTTTATATTTTTGTGTCATACTATCTCTCAAGTTATGCCGGATACGGAAAAACTTTCAAAACTAAAAATAAAAATGGCCAAAAACATATCAACCTCCACAAAAACAAGCACGATAAACAATAAAGAACACATGCCCCAAAAAAGCATAACTCTAGTTTCTGAACACTACAACAAATTCTGAGATACTACACAACTTTATGCCGCATAATTTAATTCCTATAGAACTTATGAGAAGCAAAGTATAAATTCAGTTTCCGAAGATAAATATTATAGAACTTATGTCGAGCGAAATATGTCTGGATAATTTCAATAAATGAGTAGCAGGGAAGGCCATATATACGAGGGACAAAAATTAAAGACCAGTGCGTTTGAAGGCTAATCCGTGTAAAAACTTCATTCATAACAGACCAGAGTCCAATTACAGGCCCACTTAAGGTGAGCCTGGTCCAATTATAGGCCCACTTAAGCCGAGCTTGGTCCAATTATAGGCCCAAGGGAACAGAAGCAGAATTCAAGACAGTTATTTAAGATATAGCCAAAGTTCATAAATCTATGTAAACTAGGCCGTTTCAGAATCAACTCTAGACGCACATGCCTGAAATTTTAGAAGAAAAAAAAAACTTACATACGGATCCGAAATTGGATTTGTCAAAACCTAACTTCAGACATATATGTATGAAGATGTCATGAGTAAATTTATTTATAAATTTATAATCTGACAGAATTAAAATAATTATTTGTATAATTTGATTATCTTTGTAAAAATAAAAAAGAATAATAGAGAGAGATATTTTATGAAAAATTATATTTGAGTGTCTAGGTAGGTCCAATACCCTTTAATCAAAAACTCTTTCTATAAAATTTATGTACGAAAACATAGTACGTATCTAATAAACATTATAACTAGATTTTTCTCAATATCCACAATTGTTACTCTCTTTAACTCAACATCAAATTTTAGAAATTTTCTCGAAATGGCACTTAACAATTGCACATCCGATACCTAGTCATCCGATATATAGTCTAATACTAATATTTATAAAATTTTGTGTTTTTTTATTCACAACAGTATGGCATATCCTCAAACTAGTAAAACAAGAAAAGTAGAAGCCAAATAGTTTCAAGGGTACCTACCAACGTGGGTTGTAGCGGTGGTTGGGTCCCTCCACCCTTAATCAAACGTTTCGAGTTCGGGCCCTTGAACGGAGAAATCTTGTTATTGCCAGGGCTGTCCCAAAATGGACTAACGATACGAAATTGAATTTAGTCGATTCCGACACGAATCGAATGCGATACCAATTAGGAAATTAAAAAAAGAAAAAGTTGCAGGGTTACCTTAGCAAATTTATTCTTCCTTCTATTGAAGTAAACACTAGTAGTTTCGAAGTCTTGTGTTCACACTTCACAGCTATATATAAACCCAAATGGCACCATTTGCAAAATAAAAACCCTAGCCGTCAACATTCCAAATCTTTCTTCTCGCCGTTTCGGGTGTCAACTTCTCATTTTTCATCCTTCTCTAGTTTTAAATTCACATTCAGTTTATTATTCTCTTGTTTTTCCTGTAATTTTTTGTTATGATTTCTATAGTTTTTGTGGAAATGCCAATTGATTTTCTTCTTCTTCTTCTTAAAGTTCTTTTTTTTTTTTTTTTAATTTTTTTTTTTAACTATCTGGAATTACTTAAAATTCAAGTGATAAAAGAAAATCACAGGTTGGATTTGGGTTTTCTTCCATCCCTTTTTTTTTGTGACCCCAATTTAAAGTTAATTGTGTTTCTTGCATTCAACTATCAGCTAAATTTTGCGTGCCTCTGCCTATGATGGTAATTAAATATACTTTGAGTATTTTACTATGAACAAAACTTTTAAGCTGAGGCTTGCTTGAGGCTTTATCAATTCTTTATATATATATATTTTAAATTTTGTAATCCTTATTTTAGCTTTTCGCGTTAATTCATGAAAAAATTGTACTATTGATTAATGGATCCTAAGTTAATTAATCGATGTCTCTGATATCTTTTTAGTTAGATATCTTGGTATGCTGGATTTTGTTTTGATTATATAATGGATTTTCCAAACTGTTACTCCTTTTGTTGTTCATGCTTTCCATTATTTTTAAGTAATGAAGCTTAGACATTGGAACAGACATCTAAATAAACCTCCATCGTGCAGACAGTACATTTGCCTGAATCATCGTATTGTGTCCACACAATGGCGGTTTATTTGGATGTCTCTCAGTATTCTAATGCCTCAAACTTTATTATGTCATTTTATTCCTCGGTGTTTGCCAAGATTTTAATGTTGTAAATATTTATGCTGAATGTATCTAATTTGCATATTCAATACCGGATAACAGTAATGTTGCATTCTTGGTTGATGGGGTTGTTTTAAATGTATGTTGCATAGCTCAAAATATTTGATCTTAGGCATGCACTTGTTTGTCTTAAGTATTAACACGTGGTAGACCCTTGTATGAACCATTTTCAGTTTCTTCCTTGTTTTTGGTTTAACTCTTGTCTTCTTTTTCTTCTGGTAGTATTTTGCAAAATATATAAAGATACAGACTAAGGGGGACATCTATATATACATAAAAAATAATTTTAACGTTGTAAAAAAACAGTGTTTTTTGGGGTGTTCGGATGATTTGTTGTGGCTCTGAATCTCTCTGATGAACAGACAGGGACATCAGAACCCCGTTATTTGATGATTTGTCGTACACTCTCTGATGCTTAAGACTAGTTGTTTGTTTTAGCATCACAGTTATTCCTGTTATATAATCTTAAAGGTGTATTGGTGTTTCCTTAAACTACGATTGGTGATTAATTTGTTGCTTTATCAATTCTTTATTTTTTCCCCTTCAAATCTCGCCATCTTTATTTTAGTTTTGCGCTTTAATTCATGAAATAGTCGTATTGATTAATGTATCCTAAGTTAATTAGTCGATGTCTTTGATGTGCTTTTGCCAAAGGAAAAACTTTCTTGTTAGATATCTTGTGCTGGATTTTGTTTTGATTATATAATGAATATTTCAAAATGTTACTCCTTTTGTTGTTCATGCTTTCCATTATTAGGAAGTAATGAAGCTTTTTGTAGACACTGGAACAGACATCCAAATAAACCTCCATCGTGCAGACAGTACATTTGCCTGAATCATCGTATTGTGTCCACACAATGGTGGTTTATTTGGATGTTTCTCAATAGTCTTGTGTCTCAATCTTTATATGTTTCTGTATTCCTCGGCGGTTGCCAAGATTTTGATGTGTCTAATTATCAAATTTAATGCCAAATAACAGTAATGTTGCATTTGTTGGTTGATGGGGTTGTTTAAAATGTATGTTGTTTAGCTCATAAAGAATTTGATCTGAGGGATGCACTTGTTTCTCTTAGAAACTTGTAGAGAACCTTTTTCAGTTTCTTTTTTGTTGTTAAACGTCTTTCTTTTCATTTGTTCCTTGCAATGATGATAGAACAGACAGGGACATCAGAACCCCGTTGGGGCATGATGATTGTCGATGGGAATCTCTCTGATGCTTAAGACTAGAGCATTACAGTTCCTGTTTTGCAATCTATTCCTGTTATATAGTCTTACCTGAGATGTGTTGGTGTTTTCCTTAAACTACAATTGGTGATTAATTTGTTGCTTTAACCTCTCTTAAAAGTCTGCTTTTAGCTGCATTTTTACTTTAAAAAGATTTTCCCAGCCATAAATTTGTGAGCTTTATACCTCAATTTGGAAATTGAAGGCCGAGTAACTGTAATGTTGCATTCTGGGTTGACTGAATGGCCTTAAATGTATTCTGCACAGCTCACATAGCATTGAATCTGAGGCATGCACTTGTTTCTCATGCACTTGTTTCTCTTAAATATGAATTGGTGAATGGTGATAGGCACTTGTTAAAACCCTTTTCAGTTTCTTGTTAAATTATTATTTTCATTTGGTCCTTGCAATGTTGATAGAACAGACAGGGACATCAGCACCCCACTGGGGGAATGATGATTTGTTGATGGGAATCTCTCTGATGCTTGAGACTAGTATTTCTTGTAACTGTGTATACTGGCATTACCGTTGTTCCTGTTTTGTATCAAAATTCCTGTTATATCTTTCTCACCTGAGGTGTAGTGTGTTTCCATAACCCACAATTGTTGATTAATTATTGCTAGAATAACCTATTTTATAAGTGTGGTTTTAGTCGCATTTTTGCTTTACAAAGAGCTCCCCACCGAGGGGTGGAGCTACCCTTGCCCGAGGGGTGCCGAATATTACATTGTATGGATAGGTGAAATTTTGGTTTTATAGATATGTATACAAGTGTTGACACTTCTTGGCACAAGCTTTAGGTTTAGCAGAGTGGTTAAGGGGTTGCAAAAATTTCCTATTTTTGTGGGTTCGAACCTGTGTTGCAACAAATCTATATTTTTTGATTCCCCTTAATATGAATCCTGGCTCCGTCACTGCTGCCCACCCTTAAATGTGAGAGCTTTAGACACCCCGTTGCATTTCTATTGAAGACATCGCTAGTGCTATATTTGTTGCACACAGAGCTGAATGATTGTTGTTATAAAGCATTGCAACAAGTGAGGCCTTGGAAATATTTTGACTTTGTACTTATGTTACTCGTAGCCGAGGGTCTATCGGAAACAGCCTCTCTACCCTATAAAGGTAGAGGTAAGGTCTGCGTACATCTTACTCTCCCACCCCACTATGTGGGACTACACTGGGTATATTGTTGTTGTTACTTATGTTACTCGTTCATATTGTCAGAAGGAATAATGATGATGAGTTGAACTGTCACTAATTCTAAGGCTACCAATTAACTAGCATACTATTTTGTGCTTCTGTTTTTCTATGATTTTTGAGGGGTTGCATTCTTTTTCATTTGACTGGATATATTACCATAGCTCAATTTATCCTTCATGTCGAGTTAATCATGCAAGTGTTTGTCTAACTGTGCCAGTGATGTACCTGCACGTATTATCTTGATATGTAAAGATGATGATGATACGTAATTGTCACTACCTCTGAGGCACTTTTTTTTTTTGACATTTCATTTGATCTTTTACTCTCTTGTGTGGGATTCTCACACAGCTTTGTTTTGGGCTCCCCCATCATTATCATCTTTTTTCACCTATTTCTCATTTTGTATAAGCCTGATGATTGTCAATTAAGAACGGAGATTCGAATGATGTTATCTGTTGAAGCCTTCTCATAAGTTGGGCTCCAGTAGCATCGCATGTGATGAACTTTCTTATTCATGATGAAGGCATTTTTACCAGCAATTATCGGATGCATAAGTTTTATTATCTTGGAACTTAGTAGATTTTATCTGGCAAGTTGATTGTTATCCGTTAGAATGGATTGCTGGGGACCATAATCTATGAATGTTAAACTCCCGTGATAATCATCTCGTTATCGTTATTCTTCATGCGTTCTTTTAGTCTGTTTCAGTAAAGTTACAAGGATTATTAAGTGGGGATGAATAGCTTTGGAAAATTGTTTCTGCTGATTTACTAGTATAATATGTAATTTGATTGCAGGAGTCTATTTTGTTTAAATTTAAATTTTTATTAGATAGATTAGGTTGTTGAGGTATTTTAGTTTTTTGAAATTGTTCTGCAGTCCATCACAACATCTCATAAATCATAGGTTTCAAGATATAATTTCAATTTTACGTGTTAGATTTGATAGGTTTCATTCCCGAAAATTTGTGGATATTCAAAGAGACTGATGCTTGTCATGTTTGAAAAATTGGGTCCGCGAATTTATTCCAAAGAACTATTTTCAATTCATTTATCATCAATATCAAAAATTTAACCAATTTTTCAAACATGGCAAGCAACATTCTCACTTTGAATGCCCCACTTACTTTCAACAGTTAAAACAATCAGATGATCAGATTAGGTCAGTGAAAATATAATCATACGTGGAAACCCACAACTTATGCAATATTGTAATTGAAGAAGGATCCTTACAACTACCTTTTGCAAGTTCTAAAATTGAGCTTTCAGATAAGACATGCTTTTGAGGGTGTCTTTTATGCACAAATTTAAAACTAAAAAGGATGAAGAGTCATGTTATAAAGTGGTCAATTTCATTGACAAAGCAGAATTGAGGAGCAATTCTTTTTGAAGATTACACAAATAACTACCTTTTAATAGCTTCTAACTGTTATAACTAAAGTTGAAGATTTAAATAGAAGACTATTGGAAATTGTATCTTCATGTGAAATACAGCGAAATACAGTGTGGGTTGAATTAAAAATTGCATATTTATGGCAATAAAAATCTTTTCAAATTATTCTTGTTAATGGAATTTTCATCATGATTATAACTTAAAAGCGTCAAACTCATGAGATTTCATTATATCTTTTAACATCTCTCTATATCAGTCCATTCAAAAGTTTTTTGTTGGAGATATAGGTTTTTTGAAATACACAAAAATACAAAATTTATAATAGTAAAAATAGATGTATTTATGAAACATATTCTCATGAATTCTTTCTTGGTAAATCAAATTAAATCAACCATATATCACGCAAACGGCTCAAGTTCCTTAATAAATTTAAATTTCCTTTTAGAAAAATTTGGAAACAATGAAAATCATTATTCCAACTTATTCAATGGAATACTGCACCAGCTTCTATTGTAAAATCTAAAATATAGCAAAATACGAAATATACAGTGATAAATATACTGAAACACCACTACCGTTTTTGCAATTCCGGAAAATTTTCATCATTGAGTTATAACTTAAAATCGTTTGTAACATAGTTTGTCGTCGAACTTGAAAGACCTTTTAAGAATATTTGAATAAATCTTTGATATCAAACCCCATATTTTATTATCGCTATGTATCTATTACTGTGGCTCATAAATAAGAAGTCTTCTATCCAATAATTTCTGCATCAACATTTCAATTAAATATTGTTTTTGATCAACCGCCGTCTTCCATCTGTTCCGGTGGTTGATCCTTCACGGTTATCACTAACTATGCTTCACACAAAGAAAACTCTCTAAAAGATGATGAATGATTGCACCCTCTTTTTTCAGACCGATCTGTAACACTTTTTTACCATATATCATATCGTTTTGACTACATTATATAAGGGAGGGGAAGGAGAGAATAATGCAAGGAGAAAAAGGACTTTGCCGCACCCCTATAGAAGAAAGAGAGGGAGAGAACAATGGGGGGGGGGGAGAGGGGGAGAGAGAATTTTTTTTTGAGGTAAATAAGGAGTTTCTCGGTATCGACTAGTTATCTAGAAAAATCTACTAAAAATTAAATAAAAAATAAAAGTTATTATTCATAAATAAGTCTTATGAATTCTTTTTGTTTGAAGCAAAAAGTAAGCAATTCGAAGATTACACAACTGAACAAAGAATTTGTTGAAATTGCTTCTGTTACGAGGATTGCAATTTGTTTAAATTTAAATTCTTGTTAAATAGAATAGATTGTTGAGATATAGGTTTGAAATTATTCTGTAGATGCTTCATTATTAAGTTGTCTTTAAAGCTCTCATGCTTAATAAATTTAAATAGAAATAACATTTTTCTGCACCATCTATTATAAAATCAGCAATAGCTTTCCACCGTTTTTGCAATGCCGGAATTTTCATCATTGGTTATAACTTAAAAGCGTCGTCGAAGTTGAAAGATTTTAGTTAGTTATAATAAATCTTTTCACCCCATATTTTATTATCGCTATGGTATCTATTACTGCTGTTTAAATATTGTTTTTGATCATGATTATCACTAAACATTACCTTTTCCACCATAACACTTTTTACTATATATCGTTTTGACTACATTATATAATAGAATAATGAACAATAATTTGATGAGGAGTTTCTGGTAAAGTATTCTAGAAGAAAAAAGTTTGGAACATGAATTCGTTTTGTTTGACGTAACACGAATTCGACGCAACAATTTGTTGGCATAGCGTTCAATATATAGAAAACTTTTCCAGTTTCAATTTCCATAAATTGTTTTCCTTGTGTAGGGTACGTGATAATTTCCCTTTTTCTTTTCCAAAGACGGTAAAGTCATTTTATTCCCACAATGTAAAAGATCATCATTTTTAAGTTCATTGTCTTTACTCTTTGCCATAGCTTCAGTGATATCACCTACCAAATACCCTGCTTAGGAAGACCATCTAATCCTCTAGAAAGGATCAATCTAAATGCAATATCCTTAACCAAATCATAATATTGGACCAAGTGATAGATTGCATGCAAGGCTTAACAACAATAAGCAAAGAACAACAAATCTGACAAGATATTCTCACAATGGGGTTTAAATTAGGCAGTATACACAACAATAATAATAAGCAGTAATAACAACATATAATAGGATAAATGACGTTAAAGAAAGAAAGAAAGAAACAAGCAAGCTATATGAGAGATCTAGAAAAATATAATCGAGTGAACAAAGATAATAATACTCATAATATGGAAAAAAAATTCTCGCAGTTCCCTATTAGCCCTCTATCCTCATACTCGACCTCCGCCCCCTCCTATAACCGGTCATGTCCTTGGTAAGCTCCAAAGAAAGTAATACTATGGTGTTATTTGTCACTCATAAATAAGAAGTCTTCTATCCAATAATTTCTATTCTAGGCATCAACGACTTCATGGCTTCTTTAAAATAAGTCCCACCATTTCCTCGTATTTAATTTCTTAAAAGTGCTCGACATATGTACTTCTGTTAGGGACAGGTTCTTCCTGTTTATCCTTCACTGGATAACCAAAGGATGATTTTATTGATATTTGTCCAATTGAGGCTAAAGCTAAAAGCTCAGATTCATCAAGGCCTTTGGCTGGACCAAGGCTGCACCCATCATTCCTATACCTTGATAGTGCATCTTTAAATTTCTTGATCTGCACAAGTACAACTTCTACCATGAGAAACTACACATTTTTTACTGTTTAGGGTTGGGGTTTAGTGGTAATGGGACAAATAAGAATTTTAAAAATCTTACTGTTGCATTAGTACAGCTGAAGCTACAAACTTTGCCTTGTGCACCCCTATAGAATCTGAAAAAAGGTAAGACAGGTATATGAAGAACACTGCACATGGTTTTCAGTTCTTCATAGTTTACTTTGAGGAATATGGCATTGGGATTTGATTCAGCTAGCTGACACATCTGCAAACATTAAGTAACAACAACGACATTATTGACTGGAGCACTCTGTCTCCAGAGGGGTATATTTGGATAAATTCCATTTTCAGGCAAAATTCATGAATTTGTGTTACGGTCTTATTATTTATACACTACGAATTCTTTTTGTTTATGTATCTATAGTTTGAATTGAAAGTAACGAATTCAATGAAACTCGCAGAACCATATCCGCCTCTGAATAGAGAAAGGGGGAGAGGTTTATTTTGCTAGCTAAATGCTTGGAATTTTTTTTTATAACTGTGGTGTTTGGGCCAGTTCGTGCACCTCGACTAATTCTACTGATACATTCTATCTCCTACTGTGGCGGAGGCAGAATTTGAACTTGGGTGCTCTACAAAATTTGAACCCCCTTTACCATTGAGCTAAGCTTTTGGTTTGTATTAAGGGGGTTCAACATATAATATATACACCTAAAACAAAAATTTAATCCTATATACGAAGTGTAATTTTTCGATGAAGGGGTTCGAACCCCCTTGACTCCATGTATAGATCCGTCCCTGTTTCCTACCAACACATTTATCAGGTAACTCTGTCCATCAAGGTTTGAACGGAAAGGACTACATTATTGGACATATTGGTACCATACCTTAGGATGTAAAGTCTTGCAACCTCCACAGCCAGGAGAGTAGAAGTCAATTACGACCAATCTATCACCAGCTTTTAACAATGAATCAACAAGTTGTTGTGCTGAATTTATCTCTACCATGTTGGGTTTAAGGGTCTTCTCCCACCATCCCTGACCACTGCCAACACATACTGATACTTGTTCCTAAAATCATTAAACAACACTTAATAAAATGATCTCAAAAAAAAAAAAAAGAAAAAAAAAGAAAAAAGAAATGTAATATGAAAAACACCTGTCTATGATCCAAGGGTTTGCCTTGAAATTTTCTGGATGTTAAATCTTTAAGTTGATGATTTACATTTGAAGAGCAATGACGAGGATACCCTTTGGCTCTGGAGTTGAAACAGGGGACAGAAACAGAGAAACCAGTATTCAAAGAACAAGCCATTGATGCTAAAAAAATCCTAGGAGTTGTCAAAGCTTGTAGTATCTAACAATGTAATTACCACCAATTAAAGACCTTAACTTTGGGATAAAGTATTAGGAGTAATTTTCTTTTTCAATAGGACAGAAAAGATTTAGGAGCATGCAAAGCAGATTGATGTTTACTTCCGTAAATCAATAGAACAAGAAATGATCACACGTTTTTATTACTAGAAAAGGTGAAATATGAGCGAAAAATATGCACTTTTTGACCTGTATTGTATATCTTGGTGGCTAGGAAAGAAAGAAGTCAATGAAAATTGTGGTTCTCTTCCTTGTGAAGCTTCCAAAGAAAAAGAAGCTGAGGAACCAAATAGAGTGTGGAATGAATCATTTATTAAGGTTAAAAGTGAGAGAGGGGTGGGGGAGAGTTAGATGGAGTCAAATGATACGGATTTAACTTTATGTAAATAAGTTTTACACAATTATTGTAACCCTTTTGACAAGTTACTTATTGCATTTTTGGGGTTACTAAATTAGAATAGATTTAAGTTTATACACACGAATAGTGTTGTGGTAGCCAGAGGCGGATTCGGATCTAAACTTTATGGGTTTAACTTTTAAGATTTTTAGTTGAACCCATTATATTTTAAAAGTTATGGGTTCATGTTTACTATTTATTGCAATTTTAATAAATTAATACATATAAATTTATGCTCTGCGTCGGAAGGTGGGGTTCAACATATGCCCCTGGTGGTGGCAGTTGTTGAAAATGATAATGTGTAATGCAAAGAAAATCAATAACCCCTCTCTTCAATTCTCATTTGCCGGCTGATTTATTATTGATTTGAATAGCCATGTTAATGGCTCATTAAGTTCTTTTTAATGGTGGAGTTAAATGACCCATTAATCCTCTTTGATCCCTTCATATTTCCAGCCTATATTAATCAGTCTTCTTGGTGAATTACAACGCCAAAAATCATCTCTTCTTCTTCTTCTTCTTCTTCTTCTTCTTCTTCTTCTTCTTCAGAGTTCTTCTTTTCCACTAGGCAATTCGGGAAAATTCCAAACTTCGACCACTAGTGCAAGTGTTTGGAATTCTTTGTGGAATCTTGGGAGCGATCGGGCTAAATGATTTGCATAGTAAATAGTCGGACCAAAGACTTTCAAGCTAAGATGCTTGCCATGACACAGCATTGATCCGATAAGTTTATTCTATCCTTTTGTTTATTTTACTGATTAATATTGTTAATATTTCCAATAATAGTAGTTACCATTTTTACCAAATTATCATCTTTTAATGTTTATCAAGAGATTTACCAGTAATGACGTAATAAATGGCCTGATTGGGTAAACATTTTTTATATCATTTACGCATAGAACTTACCTGTCATTGGAAGTCATTTTTACTTGTTAATGTTCAAAAATTGTACACCGTCAGTGCACAGAAGTTATCCTCTAATGATATTTAAGCTGTGAACTTTATCCATTAAAATTTTGTCCTTTGTTAGATTAATAAAAGCTCCTACTCCGTAATTCTGGTTTTGGATATGATTAATAACACAGTATAGGTGATGGGGAGAGTCTATGATCTAATGTGGGTAATGATTATAGGCTTGTTTTATAGGATGTGCTTGCGTGTAACTGATCAGCTGGCATTTTTGTTTTTTTGTCAAGTTGTAAATGATTGAATTGAATGATGAGATGCAAAGAATGGGAATCTGGATTGCATGCTAAGTGCTGTATTATTAATCAGTTAGGCATTTTTGGCAGTTAGCCAGTGTAGTTTCACTGCGTAGCTGACTCTGTCTTTCCAGTTATGGTATATTTGGATAAGAATTCCATTTCCATCGAAGCAAAGACCTTCATGCCACCATGTTTGTAATTTCATTGAACTGAATAAAGATGAGGCTTTTATTACAATTTACACGTACCATGTCATTGGACCCATACGGAAGCATACAGAATATGACAAAATAGTTTGTAGTATCTCTGTGATATGGGAAAAGCTTGGCAGCATGAAATTAAAGGTCCACTTCTCAGTAAACAGACTCAAACGTGTTTGGTTTATTTTTTTTAAAAATATTTGGGGAAAGGGTTTGTCAGAAAATATCCTTCTATGTGGAGTTAATATTAACGTAATAATTGTTTGGATTTTTAAACAAATAAACTCTGCAGACATGACATGTGTTTCTTGTTTATTTAATTCCACGACTTGTATCACTCGTAATGCTAAGAGAGTAAGGCGTAGTTTATGTTATAAATCTATCACTGGTATGCAGCTCAATAGTTAAAACTTTTGAAGTTGTATATATAGTTAGGTTTTAACCTTAATAACTGCGTAATTGCAAAATAATATATAAGACAGCAGACAGTAAAGAGGATTTGTCCTATCCAACCTCTACTGGTAATTTGGATAAGATCATTAATAAAAGGTAATTACGGGCATTATCCCATGGTTTTGTTCCTTTTGGAGCACCTTCTTTTATTTGTCCCACCCATAGTTTAAGTTGGAGCTGTTGGTGGAATGATCTGGATGCCAAAGATTCTGAATTCCATCTGTAATTTATAATCTATACGGCAGTAGTAGAACAAATGGCCCATTAGCTCAGTTGGTTAGAGCGTCGTGCTAATAACGCGAAGGTCGCAGGTTCGAGACCTGCATGGGCCATATTTTTACAATTTTTTTAGCAGTGACACTTCTCAGTTACTTTCTCTGTTTGTTTGGGTGCAATTTTCTCTGCTTTTCTCGGGCAGATTTACCTATATTTTGTTTGTTGGGAGAGCAATTTTCTTGTCCATCATTTGGCTTCTCTCAGTTCTCCTTGTTTAATATTTCCCTGAAATGTTCATCTAGTTTATTGCTATTCATACTGGCTGCTCATGTTCTGCAATCTATTTCCTTGTCATGATATATGCCTTATTTACATTACGGGTTTAGTTGCTAGCTAATTGATTTTGCTAATGATCAATTTCTGCATTCCTTATTTCAGTGTGTATCCAATAATTCTCTTGCTTTCCATGGGTGTGTGAGCTTCTGTGCAATGCATATGATCTCATTATAAGACTTTTTGGCTATAATATATTTTTTGTGATGTATGAATATGATAATACGTACTTTCTGTATGTCCCCATTTGATCATTGTAATTCCAACTTGACCATTATCAACTGTATCTCTCTCATAAAATTTTCACACAAACTTGAACTGAAATATATATATGTATGTTAGCTGTGAGAACATATATAATCACTTAATCTGAATCACACGTGATAGTTATGGCGCGGCTGCATTTATCCTATTTGGACTATCATTAAGTTACATAGTTTTGATAAATGTCGAGGCCTAAAATCTAAATAATCAAAAATTGAGGTGATTTTGTAACAACTATCAAGTGATGAAAGTAATTTTCTTTTCCTTTTGGGTGAAAAATATTTTCCTCTAAAAAAGATAATTATGAACAATCCAAAAGTAATCAATCACCTGAAACATTGGCAAAGATTCAAAATAGTCCGATCAGGCAGTAAAAATTGACTTGTTGAAGAACCTTTTTTATTTAGAGCATGTTTGGATGAGCTTATGACTTTTGATTTATGGTAATAAAAATATTTTTTTACTATTTTGACTTAAAAATAAGTGCTTAAAAACACTTTTTTATTTTACCCAAACACTATAAAAATGCTTAAAAACTATTTTGGCTTAAAAACACCTAAAATAAGCTAATCGAAACAGGCTCTTAATATAGTCCATCTCTATGTTTAGTTCAGGTGGCACTGTTTCTTTATTAGTTCATTCTAAAAAGAATATAATATTTTTATATTTGGAAATATGTAACTATAGAATTTCAATTTTACCCTCAATGAGAATTTTCTGTAGCCACACAAATATAATACTAACATTTTAAGACCACATTTTTTTGGAAGTCATATAACTCTACATGTTATGGCCTATTTAAGAACACAAATTTCGATTTTTTTTTTAAAATCAAATTATATCATATAAATTTAAAGAAAGAAGTATCTTTTTGTCGTACTCAGATTTACAAGCCACCTACTCAACATGCCAAAATTCTTTAAAATTTGGAATGTACAATGTAGACATGGACAACTACATCGCAAATAGCATTAGCTTTGGCTTTTGTATCTTAAATACAAGAGTGGAGCAGCTAGAGAGTAGTGGTGAGGGCATCAACATGGCCCTCGATTTAGATGTTATTGTCTTAATTGTATATCCTACACTACAAGTTTTTTGTTTTTTTTCTGATTAGGTCTAATCTAATCTTGTTCTTTCCCCCTTGATCCTACCAACGTTAGCTTACCTGCCAGTGCCCACTTCATGAACTGTTGACATCATTCCTTGTAGCTAGCTAGACTCTCTTTTAAGCCACTAGCTCACAACTAGTGGGAAGAAGCCCGGGCTGTGTACGGGTCCAATATGCACTCACAAATTTAATTTTTCAAGCGACGTTGATTAAATAATTTTTAAACTTATCATCTGAAATAAGTTATATATTTGTGTGATAGTAAATAATCTAATTAAAGATTTAAAATTTCCTCACATGTTTTTCATATTTGCTAAAAGAGTGCATCTTAGAAAAGTTCACTGAAAAATATAAGCATGTTTAGAAATTGCTACTGAAAAATTTCCTTTGTCCTTTGGGTGACACTAATATAACCATTGAGAAATTGTAAAAAGTTAACCTATGGAGCCCACACTCTAAGAAGTATTCCAAAATGATGCAGAAGAGTAAGGAAATTTAAGTGGCTCACATTTCACATAAAGCTGCCCAAGCAAAAAATAAGTACACGGCAGCCTAAAAGTTAATTACCATAATGGGCTCCAAAGCAATTTTATTTATAAAAAGTAAGAGATAAAGTAAATGCAAATAGAAACAAGACCAAGAGCAAAAATAAATAAGCTAAGCAGGGAGGGTAAATATCTCAAAAGGTCATCGAACTTTGAGAAATTATGTAATAAAGTTATTGAACTTTGCTACATATCAATAAAATCACTCAACTTTGGCCTATTATCTCATAAAATCACTCAATTACATATGTCATTAAAAAAAATGTTTTCGACATATAAATCAACGTTCAAATAATATTAATTAATTATTTTGTGCTATGTAGACGAACAAAATGGGCCCCACAATAAAATAAAATAAATCTATATCTTTATACCCACACCTACTCACCAACCCTTCATCCAAATGGACCAAATCCACAATAAAATAAAATAAATCCATATCTTTAGATGGGCGAATTCATAATTTAAACATCGTAAATTATAAAATGAGAAAGTGAATTTTGAAATATATAATCCGTATTTATTAAACTTGTTTTTTCACAAACATATAAATCAACGTTCAAAGCATTGGATTTTATCGAACTTACTCGCAAGTCCTTGATTAAATCCGATTGTGTCTATGAGTCAACATTTGTTATAATCAGTGGGGCTAATAACTCTTTGTTTTAGATGAACAAAATAACTTATTTTGATTAAATACATTGCATGTATTCCTATACTTCAAAGCCATATCGTCACTATTTGCATCCTCTCCTCTTAGTTTTTGGCGGACTAGCTATGTGCAATTTTAAGTTGTTCTTTTTTTTTTTTCCTCTTTTCATGTTTATCGGTTTCACTATTAACGAATTTTATTGGTGTTAAAATTAATGTAGATTAATTATGAAGCTCTCACCATCAAGACCTATATACATATTTGTTCAATTTTACCGACATTATGTCTTAGTTACACAAATGATTTGCTTATGTACCATAAGATAGATTATTGTCGTGCCCTTACAAACGTCAAGCACTAAAATAGTTTAAAATTGTTTTAATTTCAATGAATCGTTAAATTTGTGATTAGTGCTCTTCTTTTTTGTTTCAAAATTGTTATGTGTTGCTTAAATAATTTAGCATTTGAGTCGATGCTTTCACATGAAACTTTTGAAACCCACAAGAAGTTCTCCTTTTTCATAATCTTTTTTTACACTATGCTGCACTTAATTAGACACTTGTCAAAACAAATAAAGTATCTTTTATTTGTGTGTGTGTGAGAGAGAGATCAAAGTGATGTTTTTCACTTATACTTCTCACAATATAAACTAAGTGAACTTTTTAACATTCTTAATTATCATATGTGAAAAATTTACAGTTTATAGTACTTTTCTTTACAGTTTTTCGTATATCTAAATCTTAATTTCAATATTTTATAATATTCATTGTCTATTATTGTGGAAAAATGAGTTTTGGATGAAGGGTTGGTGAGTGGGTGTGGGTATAAAGATATGGATTTATTTTATTTTGTTGTGGGGCCCACGTCTACATGACACAAAATAATTAATTAATATTGTCATGTCAATTTTTTTTTAATGATATATGTAGTTGAGTGATTTTATGAGATAATAGGCCAAAGTTGAGTGATTTTATTGATATGTAGCAAAGTTCAATGACTTTACTACATAATTTCTCAAAGTTCAATGACCTTTTGAGATATTTACCCTAAGCAGGGATGTCAACGAAGACATGCCTTCTTCAGCTACTCATTGCCTCTTCTTATATAGGCGAAAGAAAATGATTAAGTTTGGGATTTTATTACAGAAAGTGGAATCGATTTTTTTGGCCATAACAAACACTTGGTGCACCATATAACACGTTCCCATAGTTGTTAGCAAATAGATGCATTAACGGAGACTGATGTATAATACTAGTATTTAGCAGTTTTAACTTAACTTGACATATTATTTTGTACGAAATATAGGTTTATATGTGATCACTAAAATTTCAAAAAACATTAAATCCGGATCCATAATTTTAAAATTTAATATGTCCTGCGTTATATGAACATTAAAGGTTGAGTCCATCAAGTTCAAATTACTGAATTTGTGTCTGTGAGCATTAACCTAGCTTGTTACGTACATTACCTCGTATGTGCGCGACAAACAACGTTTCAACATTAAAAAAAAAAAAAACCTACATATAAAGTGTATATGACATCTTTTGATGAAAATCATGTGGGCTTGGTTCACAACGGATAATATCACACCACCTTTAGAATATCTTTGGGCTAGTTCGGCGCAACGTGTACGTGATCAATATAAGGTAACAAATCAATCATAACGGTGCATAACTAACATAGAAACATCCTAAAATCTTTAGAAAGATATAGACTAATACTTGGTGGTAGGAGGTCACATGGTAGTTTTTTTGTTTTGTTTCGGAAATGAAAGGTTTCGTGTTAAACAAAGCAAATCTAAGTTATTGGATTATCAGTGATCACCATTCACGGCTCATGTCCATCTATTAATTCCTTAACATAGAAAAACTTTGGCAAACTGGTCTACGGCATGCATAATTATGGAAGCCTGTGTGTTGTGAATACATGCCTCGACAGGGAATGTCACCAAGTAATGCGCAATACAAGAGAACAAATTAAACTTTGACATGTTGATGAGTGATCAAGTTTAAGTTACATACATTGTCAATATCGAAATAGATTTTTATACAATCGTGTTAATTTTATCTGTTTGTAGTAGAGGTAATTTGTCTTATATCAAACATTCTTACTGTTTACACTAACAATATACATAACTTAAATTTGAAGCTAAAATCTTGAAGACCACATCATTATTAAGAATAAATAAGTTAGATATACTGACAATGCATATAAGAATCTTTATACTATTACTGTAGTTTAACATATACAGTATATCAGATTAGTTGCTATGTTTATTGCAAGTAACTTGTTAATAACTAGTTACAGTGCATATAACTTAGGTATAAAAACTGAACCGAAATCCCATCCTAACAAATATCTGATCACTATCCCTTTCATGTTTGTTTATGAGTTCTCCAGTAAAATCACGATTTTCTATCTGGCTAAGCTTATTAAATTAATTTATGGGGAACACTCTATTTTCAATAAATAATGCAAGCGCAATCAAACTATAAAGAAGAATGGACTCAGGCCCCTGCTTTTTGGATTTTTGATCTAATCATGACATCATTGCTTCATTAGTTGCACCAAACATATGTTCAAATAATGGAGCTTTGATACTCAGGCGTGCAAGAGTGGCTACACTGTTCTATTTGTCGACTTTACATCTGTTTCTTTGATTTTCATTTTCGAAACAAGCCAGCTTAAAAATAAGTCAGCTGAAGGGTGTCGATATTGTTGATTAGTGTTTGCATGATGTTATATACTAATGAACTTGTTAAAGTGCTTATGTTAAATTAATCAACTTTAATTTGCTCTCTATCAATAAAAAGTTGATCGGTTACCTAGTGATGATGCATGCCATAGCAGGTCTAGCAAACTTTCAAAATCTACTTATTTGTTTTTTTTGTTATTAGTGCTTTTGAAAAGAAATATTTTTGGAGAGTAGCAATTTACGTTTGTTAATTAATTTTAAAAATACTTTACTGATATTGGAGCAACAATTTGTACTTAACCAAGCTTTCAAAAAGTACATGGTCAAACAGGTTCATGAAACATGCTAGGGGAAATCATAATCCTATTGCCAAAATCATAATTCTTTCCTTAAAATATAATGGAAAGAGAATTCAAGAAAATAATTAGAGTAATTTTATATTTAAGGAATATAAGCATCAGATTCATCATTAACAAGCAATAGATTTTTTACCATTAAATTCTGCACTTATTAGCTCAGTGAAATCCGTTACTATTGGTTGGTTAATCACCAAACATCAATTTTCTCTTGAAGTGTATGCGCACGTGATAAAAATAGTCAAACTCTGTAAACATGAGAATTGAGAAGCTGGCAATTCTGCATCCATACATCAAAAGAGAGCACGCACCTAATAAAACATATATTTCCTAATCTTATAAATTGACGTGCAATATAGTCTGCATCTCAACAAAATGATCAAACAGACTAAGAAAACAAAACACACTCAATCCCCATCTTAATAGCGATTGTCGGCAAATGCATAGATGATCAACGGCATATATTAGAGAAGTATTTCTTAAAGATTTTGAAAGTCTCTAAGCAAATAAAATAAGAATTGATAAGCTGAATTTAGCTTTATTGGCACATTTCATCCAATACCTTCGTGCCATTTGGTAGTCTCTACTTCTACTCCCTCCATTCAGTGGTGGAACCAGGACGAGGGGATTCAAAAATTTGTAGAAGTGAACACATGAAGAAGTTGAGGGGAAGAGGGGGAGGGGGTGTGGGGGGGGGAATTCAACATTTACTAAATATACATAAAAATAATATTAACCATATACAAACAGTGTAATTTTTCGTCGAAGGGAATTCATGCCTGGCTCTGCCCCTGCCTCTGTCCCCTTTTACTTGTCCTGTATACTAAAAATAGTCATTTTTTTTTCACTTGTCCAGTATGAAAAATCAAGAGATAATATACCATTTGATTTCTAATTTACCTTTAGTATTAATTATTGGGTTAAAAACTTCAATTAGTGACTGCACAACTTTTAATGTAGTTGATTTAGTAATAATTATGGATAATATGATAAAATTGTCATTCTATTTATAGTTTTAATAAGAGATATCTTACGCAAGTTAATATAAGATAAATAAAAATGGACGGAGGGAGTATTTATATCAAAATTTTCATTATACATGGGATCGATAGAAGAAAAAAGATCCGCACCTATGGTATGTATGATTGGCACCGCAATCACTGACCCACAACTTTTTGGTGATTACTAATCTTAACTTCATGGCGTGTGCTCTAAAAAAAGTTACATGGTCCACAATGCCAGGATACTCAACATATCAAATTGAAAAAGAATCTGCCTATTCAATCAAAACTTTAAGATAATATGGATTGAAGTGACCTTAAACATCCCATCCTTCTACCATCCCATCTTAGTTGTGATAACTAAAAATGCTTATCTCAAAATATTTATCATTTTACAAATTAACATGAAATTAATTATTTTTATCCTATTTTACCTTTAATATTAAGTGTTTAATAACTAATATTGATTAAAGTGCGATTTATTGAAGAGAGATAAAGATAAGATAGTAAATATACACTTTTTATTTAGGCTTAATGCATATATGCCCTCTCAACTTGTCCCTTTTTTTAATTTTGGCATTTTAACTAAGTATTGTTCCTATTGAACTCCTGAATTCATCCTCAAGTGTGTCTATCAAATACAATCTGACTTACATAGTATTCTATCTTCAATGTAGCAACATACTAATATATATTCTAATTTAATTATGCCATCTTTTAGCTAAGATTAACAACAATTGAGAGGGAAAAAAAGAGTAAGCTCTTAATTAATCGGCTGATGGAAGAAATAGAATCCAAAGAGAAAACCGACACATCTATGACCTAAAGAATAGCTTACCACACTTCTAGAATATTACTTCACCTTCATTACCACAATTTAATTTTTGCTTCTAATAAAAATTAGATTTAGAGGGTTTGATAGACACATTTGAGGACGAGTTCAGGATTCAATAAGAACAACACTTAGTTGAGGTGCCAAAAAAAAAAAAAAAAGAAGACAAATTTAGGGAGCTACATATGCATTAAACCTTTTATTCATGATTCCTTTAGGACATGCAAAGTTTAAAAAATATGACAACTAATATAAGACAGAGAAGTAAATAATACTAATATAAGACAGAGAGAGTAAATAATTTACTTTCGAGACGTTAGACTACTGATGAGGGACAAGAACATTTCTCTAACATCCTCCCCACCCCTATAACCCGATTCTACTATTTATAACCGGACGAGCTAGGGATATTCCTTTTTCTTTTGCATATCTCGTTTTTTAAATAGAGAGAGAAGAGGCTTAATATGCGTGGGCCTTGACTAGAGATGAAATGCATAAATAGCCGTTTTTAGGTCCTATTTAAAGAATAATCCTTTTTTTTTTTAAAGTTTAATTTCCTAAAAGTCGATTTTATATATGCGGGTCTAAAGTTAGAAAATTTAGACTGTCATGTCTGAAGTTGCGCTCCGTCAAAGCCTAATTTATGATGTTATGTCTGAATTTAGGCTCTTCAAAGCTTAATTAACTTCATACCAGAATATCTGAAAATTAATAAACTTTGACTTTTCAAACTTCATACCTTTGTGTGTAAGTTAGGCTCTACCCGAAGAAAAAGCAACAACAATGAGTTTAGTCTGAAGTTTGCAAAAGCTAGTTAAACTCTGATATATTTTTTAAAAGCTAGATATGTTTCAAATAAAAGTGTCACAAGTGGCTACCTGGTGTGATTTCTACCCTGAGTAGAGGGAGATTTATTAGGCTCAACGAGCTAATAAGTGGGCTTAGAGCAATATAAATGGCTTGATGGACTGAATTTAGAGAGATAGAAAGAAATACAGAGCAACTCCTTAGGCTGAGATGAGAGAGAGAAACCCAAAGCGCGATATAACACAAAGAGTGAAAGAGGTTATGTAGATGGACTCACCAAAATTTGGTCTTTCTACCATGTAAAAGAAATGGTTGATGTAGCCTAGGACATCGTATAATCTTTTAGAGACACTTACGCAAATGATGAGGGACAAGTATATTTCATTCGTACAAAGCTATTCAGCAGCTTAATCGATCCAAAAGATATTCTTCATGATATTTGCTGCCCCGTCTTCCCAAAAGTTCACATCATTAAGAAGATCCAACTCCTTTTAAATAACTCCCTTTTCTTTTCTATCAACCGATTTTGTTCGCACACACAATAATCTCCCCTCGAACTAAGTTCCACGTGGCTCATTATCATATCACGGTCGAGATTCAACACGTATGTGTGCGCGCGCCACAAGAGTATTTACGATTACCGAAGCCCACGGAACGCGTCTTCAAATTACGGGTAAAGGTCGTAAATTAGCTGCATGGACGGCAAAGGCACTAAGCCGGCTCCCACGCCACACTCCGCCATCTTCATACTTGTCCCGCCAAACCATTGGGCTCGATACCGCTGTTCTGCCGCACGGTCCAAAGATATTATTAACGTGATGTGATATTGTTCCGCTTTCTTTGTTCGCCTCACATCATTAAAGATCCAATTTCTTATAAGAATCCCCCTTTCTTTTTCATCTACCAACGCCATACTTTGTTTCGCTCGCACACCCATAATTACCCTTGCGTTAACTAACTAAACCAAAGTTTGGTTAATATTTCTTGTTAATTTGGAGCAAAGTTGAGTGTTGCAAGTATGTAGTTGCGTGAGGGTCTTCATTGGCTGTCGTGGCACTATGGTTTTTCGTTTTATCTCCGTTGAGAAGCTTTTTGCAGCTTCTACGGGCTAGGTTGACTATTCGAGCCAATTTAAATGGAGTATTTAAAGATTTCCCTTTTAAAGTTAAAGTTTGACATTTGTCCCTGCCCTAATTGGTTCTCTATGTATACTTGAAAAGAAAAAGATTTCTCTTTATATAGTCCTATTATTTTTCTCGGAAATGAAGAATTGTCGTTTTATCATTTTTCTCTTTTAATTCTTGGGAGAGGATAGGTAGTGGTATTGAACCTTGGCATAAGTAAAAGTGTATCACTAACTTAAGATTAAAATCCATATATTCTTGTTTTTATTTTGTTTTTGTTGTTCTTTTTTGCATATATAAAGGCTCATATTTGATTCTATCAACAGCATATATGTAATTACGTACATAGTTGTTCCAATAATAAGTGTTGGACACTTGGTGAGATTTTGAAAATGTGCCTAAAAAATTCAGACGCATAGCCAAATATTTTTCACGCATATATTGCAAGAGAATGTGCTCAAATTTTCAATTTTAACCAACTATAGATCGATTATCGTGTAGTGAGAGGAATGTATCTACCATATATAATTTTGTCGGTCTTTAGTCACATATATACAAAATCGATTGCATGGCAAAGTTGGAATTTTCATCTTTTTGGTGCAACAACTAGATTTTTATTTATGCATAATATGTGGAATAAAGTAGTTCACACTGTTTTTCTTTTTCATTATTAAGCCAAATAAAGTGTTCTCTCTGTCACTGTTGATGTTATATAAGCTTCACAAGTGGTTATAACGTATACCATTGGTGCATGCATAAGAAGAACGGCAAATGACAAATTACAATCCTGATAGTAAAGAATCATTTATTCTTTGTCTTTGTTTCTTTCTTCTTAATTTACTTTTAGGAATTAACTAATTAGACCATTTAAAAGTTCAGGTAAGTTTGGGCTGCAAATGGACGCCAACATAAATAGTTATCAAAACATAGAAAAATAAGAAATTCTGGGTTTGGTTTGGGAATCAAACAAATTACAAAAGCACAATAAAATTATAAGTCCAACCAGTTGGATTATAGTCCAGATTGACGCACCTATCTTGACCAAAGCAAACTTTGGGCGAGTTATGACTTGTGACAACACAACTCAATTACGGATTCTATCCATTTTATTCCTTATAAAGGTAGCTAAATCTGCCTATCTAGTTTTCTCATCAATGATGAAACAAATTAAACAAATCTTAGAAAGACATACTTACAACTTACAAGTATCTTTTTGGTAAATGTCTTTGCAAGAAAAATGTTTTTACCATTTATTTGCAAGTAATCAAAGTGGCCCAAAAGTACTGTGGGCAGAGTCCCACATTAAAGAAGGCTACTGATCATTAAAACAACCCCACCATACCAAAGTATTTATAAAGACAAGGATGACTTCAATACTTATCTTTTCGCATCTACATAAAGACAATTAATCAAGTTGAGTCCAAAAAAGTATCTTTAATTAGCTAAACTTCCTAGACCCGTATGTATCTTAACCACATGAATACACATAAATAGGCGTGTACATGGACTGGATTGTTTGGATTTTTCAAATACCAAACCAAACCAATTGCGTCGTGTTTTTAAATTTATAAATCAAACCAAACCAATAAATTCGGGTTTTTCAATCTTGGGTTATTCGGTTTTCTCTGGTTTTTCATTTTTTTTTTTTGGGAAAGTCTTCATTCAAAACATTTAACTTTTACTTCAAATATTTCTTTAGTTCTAGTAAGATACAACTATATAATTAAGGTGCTTCTTAAGAAAATAACACAAAATGTGAGATGAGTGATGAAATTGTACTAAAATATTCAACAAAAAAAAAAAAATTTCGTTAAAATAAATATTGCTAATTAATAAACCATTAAAAAATGATCATAATCTAAAAATACTAAGTCCATGCTAAAATAAGTACGGCTAATAATATTAATTACATGGCAAAGAAAAAAATAAAATTAAGTTATATATTTTCACTCTCTAAACCAATTATGCAAAACTAAAGAATAGATATCCTACATTTTTGTCATTCCTAGTGTTAGAATTGAATTTCTTTTGTTAGCTTTAGTGTTGAGTTGATTTTGGTTTGGACTTTATTTGAGTTACTAACATCTATGGGCTATAAAACTTATTAATATTCAAAATTCTAAGTCCAAGCTTGAAATAATATGTTAAAAGACAAAAACATTAAAAAAATTTAAGAAATATTTATAAATTACATTACAAATAATTTTTTTTATGTATAAAATATTTTAAAAAAATGAATACATATAATGTTGGGTTGGTTTGGTTTGGTTCGGTTCGGTTTGACCTTTTTTAGCTAAACCAAAACCAAACCAATTATGATAGTTTTTTTTTTTTTTTTCAATACCAAACCAAACCACTAGTCGGTTTTTTTTTCTCGGTTTAATTCGGATTATCGATTTGATGAGGTTTTCGGTTTTCTTTGTACAACCTTACACATTAATATAGCTTATAATTAGCATTCTTACCGTAACCACGCAAATATTATGCATTTAATGTATATATAATGATTAGGGGTATCAAATGTATGGACTGAACTGAATCTGGACAAATTAAAATGAGTTGAGACTGATCCAATAGTGACTTGGCTGAAATGGAATGGGCTAAACAATGGCATAGCTCAACCCTTCCAATTGATACTAAGTTTTAATTTTTTAGTTTATTTTCTTATAATTATTTAAATACTTAATAATCATTTTTTAGTTAACATAAACAAAAAATATCTTTTAAAGTGTTTTAACTATGTTTCTCATAGGTCCATTTGGAGTACATATCAATCCAACATTTAGATGTGCTGAATTATAAGGGTGAAAATGATTGAGTTAATAAGCGGGCAGTTAACATTTTAATGGGCTAATTTTCAACCCTAATAATGATAGTATAATTTATGAGTATGAATGTGAAGTTTGTTTCAGTAAACAGTACAGTTTGAACAGAAAAAGTTGCTACACAGTTTGAGCAGAAAAAGTTGCTACGTACAAATAATATTTCCAATTGAATGTGTGACAAGCCTTAAATAACCTTGCACCTTTTTGACAAATTTTATACTTCATATGGCAAGAGTGGACTTGGCTAAATTGAAAGCTAACAGCATGAAGATTCTGCGCAATCCTGGTCTGCACAAATTAAGTTGTGTTCCTAATTGAATTTCATGGGTAACTAGAATGGTCACATTCACTTGGATTAATGGGATTTAATCTTTTTTCAGTCACATAATGTATTTCCTATATATGGAGTCTTCTAATTTTCTCTTTCTTTCTTTCTTTCTTTCTTTCTTTCTTTTCAATATCTTTGTATGTATTACATGAAGATACATAGTCCTTTTCAGTTTTCACACGTTCAGGTATTTCCCTGAGAAATTAAGTTTTATGCAATGTCAATGTAAAAAGTATTTATATAATGAAATCTCTTATAGTATACTCCTCCTTTTGCTTTTACTAGTCCTATATCTTGACTTGACACTCTCCTTAAAAAAACATTTGTCAAAGGTTTGTTTACTAAACAATTCATATTAACTATGCTTATGAAATTTAAAATTTTGATTATTATTTTATGTAGTTACTTAAGAATAAGGGTAATATTGAAAGAAAATCATAAGTCTCTCTTGATTTTCTAAAATGGATAAGTAAAAAGGAGATTTATTTATAGTATAAAAGACTGGAAAAAGGAAACGGAGGGAGTAATAAAGATAAATTTTGTGATAATCATTAGCTAATAACACGATACAAATAGTATAATTAACTTGTTATCACGAGTTCAACTATACTCATAATATAAAAATGTCTACAATATTAGTATTTAGTATAACTTAGATCTTTTGTTTAACGAAGGTTAATTTGGGAATAATAGAATTCTATCAGCCGAAAATAAGAGATAGATACATATTTAAAGCACTCTTAATTGTTTTTTAACAACTTAATATTAAGTCACGTTGGATGGTTCTGGTATACAGTTGGAACCACCATGAAAACAACATTTAGAGCCTTAAAACTGTTCACACAAGAAGTTCCGAAATAAATGAATGTGACTAATTGAGTAAGAGTTAGAATTTTGAGCTTTTGGTTTTTGAATATTAGAAAAGATTTTTTATTGAGTTTTAAATAATTTTTTATACATATTGAGTGAATTTAAATCACAAATATAGAGTTTGTGCCAAAAATTACTGAGTTCTCCTGGACACCAATAAGCATAACTGTTAGCTCCGCCTCTATCAAACTACAAAACAACAATAACTATACCTCAATCCTATTAAACAAGTTGAGATCGATTATTTAATCCTCACTGGCTATATATTTTTTCATTTAAGTTAAACACATGTCATCATCATACCAAATAAAAATTCGAGATTTGGGGTCTTAAAAGTGAAAAATAATTTAAGTATTTATAACAAAAATAATACTCCTAATAATAATAATAATACTACTAATAATAATTTTTTAAAAAGCTCTCTATATTTTTCTTGACTTATAAATATATGATAAAGTCGAAATACTCTTAGAAATAGGTCGAAATCAACATACTAACATAATTAAATCATATTTCCAACTGGTAGTAATTAAATCACCTATATGTATCGTTTTCTTTCATTGTTTCTTATTTTAAGCTAAGTCTCTATTAATTCTAAGAAATTATGACAACTTCTTTTCATGTGATTTTATATCTATCTCGTCCCTTTTTACCACCTCATAATACAGATAAAATAAATGAACATTGACTCCAGGTAAAAAAGAATCATAACAATGACAAAAGCAGTTGAAAATTGTTACATGCATGGTATCGTATTGGGGATGAGTTGTATTTGGTCAAATTATATATTATATTAAAAAAAAAAAGGTGGATATATTTGTATCATGGTCAGGTAGTGTTAAAAAGTAGAAGGCCTAAACAACCTTCATCCCCCCCCCCCCCCCGCCCGCCCAATCCCCCCCATAGTTATAAGTTCCTTAAACTTCACGTTTCTATCTCACACAAAAAAAACTCTATTTATGGCCTTCTATTCTTGTTACTACTTTTTTTCATTCTTTCATGTTAGTTCCATGGCTTCTCTTTATTCTAATTATTTTCCACCTTCGCCGTTCTTGATTTAGTATTCTTTCTCATGGTTTTTTTGAGCTGTTTGGCCAAAATCCTACTTATATTTTAGAGCCAGCTGGTGAGTGGTGGTCAAGAAAAAAGAAAAAAAAAATTCTTAGTGTGCATATACATAAGGCTGAAGCAATCTTATTAGTGACTACAAAACAAAACCAATTTGCAAAAATCTTAAGTTTTACGTGTTGATGGAGAATCATTCTGGACTTGTTGAGGATCAACATCAGATGGAGTTGCCACCTGGATTTCGATTCCATCCAACTGATGAAGAATTGATTACTCATTATTTGTCTAACAAAGTTGTGGATAGCAATTTCTTTGCTATTGCTATTGGAGAAGTAGACTTGAACAAGATTGAACCATGGGACCTCCCATGTAAGCTCTCAATCTAATTCATTATCTTTTCGTTTTTTTCTGAATTTATTAGGCTCAAATATGAAGCGACATAGACAATGAAGATTCATATAGCCGATCGAATCTTAACTTGCTTAGAATTGAGGCATAACTGTTATTGTTGTACTGGTTTCAATATGACAACTGGACCGTTTGTGCTGAATTTGGACGGGTCAACATGTGTTATCAGTGATTTTGATTGTTTTTTTTTTTTTTTGTTCTTATTTAATGTAGGGAAGGCAAAAATGGGTGAAAAAGAATGGTATTTTTTCTGTGTGAGAGACAAGAAGTACCCAACAGGGTTGAGGACAAACAGGGCAACTGCTGCAGGTTATTGGAAAGCAACTGGAAAAGATAGGGAGATTTACAGAGGAAAATCTTTGGTTGGCATGAAGAAAACTCTAGTTTTCTACAAAGGGAGAGCTCCAAAAGGTGAAAAGACAAATTGGGTCATTCATGAATTTAGACTTGAAGGGAAAATGTCTCTTCAAAATCTGCCCAAGACAGCAAAGGTATACATAATAACTCTCATGTCTTCTTTCTTTTTTGTCCCCTGTCTCAATTAACAAGGGCGGAGGTAGAGTATTCGCTACGGTTGCGACAGAACCCATAACTTTAACAAAAAATTTGTATTTATGTTGAGAAATTCACATAATATGTGTAATAATTTTTCAGAATCCAATAAACTGTCTTTTCTAAAGTCCAAAATCCACAAACTTAAAATGTTTGATCCCCCTCTGTCAATCACGATTTTTTTTTTTTAAAAAAAAAAAAAAAAAAAAAAAACTTATTCCCTTTTTCTGTTTTGTAGAATGAATGGGTGATTTGCAGAGTATTTCAAAAGAGCTGTGGTGGAAAGAAAATCCACATTTCAGGGCTTGTGAAATTGAATTCTGATGAAAATGTAATGGGAAATTCCTTTCTGCCACCATTGACAGATTCTTCTACTTCCAAATCCAGCCACGTGCACTGCTTCTCCAATTTTTTCACTGCTCAAAAGAGCCAACAAGAAATGACAAACTGTTTGACAAATTGTTTCAACAATTCTCCTTTGCCTGCTATGTCAAATCCAATGGATAATTTTCCCTTAACTTCTCTTTCAAATACATTTAACCCAGTCCCAGTTCAAAGTACCTTCACAAATCCAGGTTCATTTGGGGTTCAAGATCCTGGAATTCTTAGGACTTTTCTTGAGAATTATGGTCAGAATTTAAAGAAAGAGGAGATTTTTAGTGTGTCCCAGGAAACAGGACAAAGCACTGATAATATGAATACTGAAATTTCCTCAATTTCTTCAAATCTTGAAATGAGAAAGAGGTTTCTTGAAGATCAGGTGCCACCATTAGCTTTGGTTGGACCACAGGGTCTTGATTGCCTTTGGAATTACTGAAATTCTTGAAAGAGAAATGCCAAATAAGCAAAAAAACAAAAACAGAAAAAAAGTGCAGAGAAGAGGTAGAATTTTAGTAGTAGTACTAGTTATTCTGGTGTGGAATTGAGTGTATGTGCATGGATTTCTAATTACACTGACGGCGTAAAAACTTGTTTATACTGTCAGTGAATATAAGTTAAATTCATCGCACAAATACTATATTAATGTTTTGCTTTGTTGCTTCTCAAGGACAACTTATTATGGTGATGTTGAAGTTGTGATTTTATAAGTAGTGAATGGTGTAAGCATGAGACTGTAGGAGATCAAGTTGGTGATTTTGTAATCTTTTCATGTGTTTTTTTCCCTGGGGAAACTATATGCTGTGGACCCTCTCCCCTCATTAGTATTTGTATTTAGTTATATGTCATGATTCAAAATAAGTCTCATGCGTTAATTGTGCTTTGATCCGTTTATTGTTGGTTGTCGAAATGCAACTAAGCGCATTTAACGTTCAGTTAATAGAACTCTGCACGTTTAGTCCTTACATTGATCATATTTTTTGGAGTTGTTTACACAAACCACTCTTATAATACTCCTACAGTTAAACCTCTCTATAATTGTCATTCGTTATAACAGTCTGATTTTCTTCGTAACCTATTTTTCATGTTATATTTCTGTATAATAACATTCTACCTATAACAGCAGTGACATTCATTATAACGGTACACTCTTTATAAAATTACCTCTCTAGATCTATAACAGTCATACTCAAATATCGTATTATAATATTTTGTAGAAATCTCTATAACAACCATACTCAATTATTGTATTATACTAATATTTTGTAGAAATATATTATCTTATCTACAAAAATAAAATATTAAAATACTTATGATAATCATCATTAATGTCATGCACATAGTAAATTTTCAAGTACAAATATCTAAAAGTCCTCAATTATACTACTAAGCTCTTAGACAACTTTCAAGAGAAAGCTATTGAATTTCCTTTTGTTGAAAGTATGAATAAAAATCTTCGACAGTTCAAGCGTTATATTATCATTAATAGACTTATGAAACAACATACGATTGTAGAATTCTAACGTCAAACTTATAAAATATAAATTTTCAGCTAATTTTGAATACATATGTTCCTTAGATTTTAATTATTATCATTATAGTACAAATAGGTATGGATTTCTTAGTAATTTATTTGTCTTTTCAATTTTCAATTAATGAAATATGAAACTCGATTGAGATTTCAAAATTAACAAGTATTTTGGTTTCGTTTATAATATAAAAAATACAAACAAATGATTTTTTGCGTACTTTTATTTATAATAACTAAATGAGATCTAAACATCAAATGTCAGTATACAGACATAACAACACCTCACTACAACAGCCACGAAATTTTGGGACAAACGCTGATATTATAGAGGTTTGACTGTATAACTCAGTTTTTTATAGATCATTTGTATTCCAAATTAAAAATATTTACACCTTCTATAAGAATCGGATACTTACAGTCTTACACCTCCTGTGAGTATATCTATAACTAGTATATTAACATAAGAACTACAGTGGCAAAACAATATTATCTCAACTTTAAAGATGAAATATCTCACGGCTTAATAATTAAAAGTTGGATAACCTTGTAAAATTCTGCTAGTTGAGGGATCAAAAGTGTATGACTAAAAATTGAATGTTATTCCTATACGTTAGTCAAATATTAGAAAAATGTTTTATGTTGAAAAGCTCATAAAGATATATGTATAATATATATAATCAAGTCCAAGCGAGGTAAGACTTTTTGTATTTCTTGTAATTAATGATTAAAATGCTTTGCATAAAATTAAGTTACGTAATTTAAATTCTACGTAAATTATTAAGTTGAGTAATTTTAGAGATTTTATGAATGAACTTATAATTAGCAAAATAATTAGTGATTAAATAAGTTAAACTAAGAAATAAATTTAACTATAGAACTATTAAGACATTGAGAAAATGGAAATAATAGATTAACTAATGGATTATATTCACTACTTACTATTGATGCTAGAGATGATCACAGGGATACAGAAAGTTGATTGCCAACCAAAGATATTTCAACATACAAGTAATAGTAAAATCAGGTAATATTCCTCTTAATGGTCTAAAAGGGTCACTTTAATTAATCTCCTTTCCCTTTATTCCTAAACACAACAAAAAATTGCAAGTCAACGTCATCCTACTCAACTAAGTATATATTTTGTTAGAATAATAATATGATATCTACTTCTATTTGAGGTTGTCGTTTTTGTTGGTTCTTTCTCTCTGTGATAGTCAAAGACTTTCAAGTATTTTACTTGATGCAAACGTTGTGGACGTTTCGTTATCTGTTTGTGTAGATAAAATAGAAGAAGCAACTTTCTTAAGTTTTTTTTATTATGATGCAAATTTTCTCTACTTTTACGACATATTATTTGCTCCAATATTAAACATGGAACAAATATGTTCATACTTTGTTACTTCTAGGTCCTATAATTAATGGAGTATCGGGTACTACTCGCATGGTCTATGTTGCAATATCCATCCATGTCATTATCAAATTTATATCGAACCAAAAAGTAATTTGAAATTCATTTCCTGTAAAATACTATTTTTTGGAAATATTTTATGCCGGTTTAAACACAAAGTTGCGCTCTACACCGTTTACCATCTCTAGAGACTATATATCACTGACGTGTGAGGACTTTTATACTTGTGAAGAGTTTGTCACAATACCGAATTATAGAACAGTGAAGTTTAGGTAGCATTAGGCTTTTCACAATTCGCATGTCAAGTTGCTCAATCAACTTTATTTGGGACAAACATTCTCTATTGTGACGCCACAATATTCTGATTTTTGTTTCATACTCACTCCACTAGTGAATTTTCCAATAGACGTTACTACTATAATTTATTGGTAGATATAGAAGTTACAATATCCTTCTGCGTCACGATGAAAACAGTGTTAAAGATTCTTCTTCTCTACCTTTAGATCGAAACATATGAGGTGCGTACAAAAACAAATATTAAAGTAGTATTAACGAAAGATCTACTTCAATCTAAAATATAATTTTATTATCCTCAAATTATATTTTAATTTATCCACTGGATTCAAGATGTTCTTTTAGCAAATGAAAGATACGGTTCATAAATTCTTATGGAATATGCAGTGCTATGTGTAACGACTAATCTTTCGTTCCTGAAAATAATAATCAAGACAAGAAAAATAGCGACAAAGAGTAATATTTAATTTCAAGAATTTGTGCGGGGGTTACAATCTTTATGAAATCTTAAATAAAGAGATGTAATCCTCTGATTCTTCTCCTCACGATACGGCCGTCAATCAAGGGCTTTGCTTGTTCTTGAATGGACAGATCACTTGTTGTTGATACTTTACAACGAATGCGGAGCCGAGCTTTAATCACAAACGTAGAGGTATGGAAACTTGCGGCTCACCACTTGGAGCGAAGACTTCTTAGTATGCGGAAGACTTGCGGCTGAGAGCTTCTCTATCTATTTTTCTTCCTCCTTCTTTGGCTTTGTGAAGACCCCTATTTATAGTTGTAGGGGATGAGCTAGGGTTTGTATATGATTGGTTGAACCTTCTCATTTGAACACTTGGCGACATTTGGTTGGTTCTTCTATTGCCTTGGCATCTCTGCGTCACTTATACACGTGGCATGATTTTATTGGTCCTTGACTTGACTTGGCGCGCCACGTCATTTGATACGTGGCATGGACCTTGGGCTAATAGAGTGGGCTCATCATGTGAAGTCCAACAAGATAGACTAGTCCAATTGAATTAGTCTTTCAATTTAATCCATAACAATTGGACTTAATCAATTAATCCGATTATATTAGCCCATAATATTTGTTTGGACCAATACATCTTGAATTTAGAATATGATCCAAATTATTTGTGGATTTAAGTTCGATTAAATTTTAGTGCCTACAAATGCCCCCTGCTTCAAGGCTGGTTGAGATGCATGACTTGTCGGGCCTTTTAGAGACGAGACTTGATTTCGTGAAGCAAACACTTCTTTTTTTTACTCCATCTAGTTGGTTTCCCTCAAAATATTTGAAATGTGACAAGAAATAACTATGCTCAAGTTCTTCCATGGTGCCGCAACTTGATCGTCGACAATTTTTGTGTTTGTGGTGGCATTCTCTAATTTGCAAGAGGTCCACTTGACTTTTGATCTTTTGCCAACTCATTTTTTTTTGAATTTGACGTCTTTCCGGCTTATGAAAAAAATAAAAAAATATTGCATGGTATTTCTTTATTATCAATAGCTGGGAAAACCAAGTTGTGTTGAAAGATGTAGCCATTTTTTTTTTTACAACTGCACAAGGGGCATAATGTGTATCAAAATAATGGCCCATAGACAATGTATGATTTAGTCCTGGCATAGCACACGGCTAACTTGTATTAGAAAAATCCCTGTAGCCCTTTTTTTTTAGTCCCAAGCAAATCATACCATCAACATGCATATTTCTCATATATTTTCCATATTTGCATGGTACTTCTTTGACTTATTAGGAGACAATATAAACTTTCCATAAGTTTAAACTTTCCATACATAAGCCTAAACTTTCCATGATTAGATTCCAACTAGAACCAGGATTTCTTTGTGTAGTCCATGTAGGAACCAGATTTTTGACATCTATAAATACACCGCCTTCTCTTGGTGGTTTAATGTCAATTTGCAGCATCATCGAGTTGGTTCGAACGCCTCTCTCTCAGGTAATTTTCTTTCAATATGAATTTTCGTCACTTTCTGCACAGCCCTACATGTCTGTGGTAGAAAATTCATATCTTGATGTAGGAACGTCGAAATCATGATCCGCTTGATGTTTCGGAAACTAGACTCGTAGAGCTACATCGCACGTGGAAACCTCGACCAAATTATTTCTATATTTGCTCAGATATTGATCGAGAGTCAGACCTTGAATTCTGATTCGCTGGTTTATTAGTCTTGTGCGTTCTGACGAAAAATCTTATATCTTGACTTAGGAACATCGCAATCACGAACGGTTTGCGGCGTCGGAAAGAAGACTCATAGAGCTACGTCATATTCGAAAACCACAGTCAAATTGCTTCTATATTGGCTCAAGTATATATTTTTTTTTTAATCAGCCACAGAATCTGATTTTGCTTTCTTGGCTTTGGACATGCTCTATGAAACTTACCTGTTCCTTTTTTTTTTTTTAATTTCTTTTGCAGGTCTTTGGGTGCATCTATATAGCTTTAATTTCCCGCAAATATAATGCACTTTTATGACCGCAATACGCCGCATCCTCATCTAGAGATAGTGGACGACCAACGCAATGCGAACGCCAAAGTCGTTGCCTTGGAGATTCATCCTCCAGCCATCAGCGCCTTCCTACTTGTTAGAAAGATGACTCCTGCATCTCTTCGTCTTACAGAATGGTCTATAAAGGAGACCGAGGACGTCATGGGCAACTTCTCAGGCAAGTCTATGAAAAGGTGCTTCTCTTGAAGTCCGCAACTCGTCAGGAAGTCGAGCCTGCCAATTCTTCTCATCATGATGGATGTTTCAATACTTGGATTATTCCCCTTTCCGTATTTGGTAAAGTTCGCCAGTTGAGTTCTTGACAACAGATCCAACGGACATGCCAAGACGACTTAGCATTAGTGGCAGAGAGATTGATATTCAAGATCAAACTATTGGCCGCAAGATAAAGCTTCGTGATATTGGGGCCTCAATCCATGTCTATCGTGCCAAATTGAAGAGTCGTGCCGTTGGCACTGAGAGCTTAAGATTTTTTTTTTTTTTTGCAGGTTTTCAAGAGAGTGTTTCACTATCAAACTAAGGAGATTTAAGTGATGGCTAAATGACTGGCGAAGAACCACTTGGTATACATTCGTTTACAATTGCGGCTTTGGCGCCGAACCATACGTGGTGCATCTTTTTTGGCGACGAAGCTCATGAATCATGGAGCATCCTCTTCTTGAGTTTGTCAAAGATGTACATGGTGAATTCTTCGTCCAATATTTGGCATTGAAGTAGATGAAGTATTTGTCTCCTCTTTGCGGCTCGGTAAAAAGCACTTGGAGCACTCCTTTGGCAGCGTTTAGCATCCCTTTTGAAGCTTAGAGAGAAACTATGTGGTGCATATCATCATTGCGACTTGGCGAGGTTGACTCATGGGGTATCCCTTTCCAAACTTCGGCGATCAAGTACTTGGCGCATCTTTGCAAAAATATTTATTCTTTGATGTAGGAATGATGGAATGGAGATCCTCTTGATTCTGAAGAAACTAGACTTCAAAAGAGGCGACATATCAAAATATTAGAGCCAAACTCCTTTAGGATCGGCTTGAATTAAATTTTTAAGTTGATCAATGGATCTGCCGCAATGACTTTCCAGATTTGCATGCTTGGGCGGAAAAAATCATATCTCGTGATTGAAGTGTTCAATTTGAGAGATACTTGATCGTATAGAAGCGTAACTGAAAGATCTGCAATTTATTCAAAATTCAAGGCGAAATTCCTTCCACATTAGCCGCAGTAGCTTGTCGAAGTTTACCCAACTGTGCTGAAACTTTAGATTTGCATGCTTTAGGCCAAAAACAATGTTCATATCATATGCTTGCAGAGTCCGAATTGCAATTCATTTGATTCTTCAACTTCCAATCTTCAAAACCTATGGTCACGACAAAGTTTGAGACTGAACTTATCTTGGATTGAACCACACGATTTTTTATTCAAAATTGATTCTACAATAAGACACATGGCTACTTTTCATATCATGCTTCATGTTGTTCACTTCCTTCTCTTTGCTTCTCTTGCGGGTTTGTAACGGAATGCCGAGGGTATACACAAGATGTGAATATATTGAAGTTTTCAGTACCAAGTAGCAAGCAACATCTCAATGCAAAAGAAAGGTTTGTTGCAGTAGATCATCTCGCAAAGCTGCTCCTTCTCCAGCATATACTTGATTTGTTTTTGTATTCTTGAAGCTCATCAAAGGTGGCTCTCCAATGATTGGAGTTTTTTTTTTTTTATATATATATATATATCTATATATATATATATATATTTTTTATTTTTATTTTTTTTTTTTTTTTTTTTGTCCCGACTTTTTCCTAGGCCGCCCTTTCGAGGTTTTCAACCTAGAGGACTTTTTTTGTTTGTCCTAAATTTTGCCTAAGCCGCCTCTTTCGAGGTTTTCAACCTAGCGACCTTTTTTTTTTGGGGCCGTACACGGTTTTAAACTCATGCCGGGCCGGAGTATCATCTTGCTTCAAGGATAGTACATCTTCAAGAATTTCCGTTGATGGGACCGATCCACAGCCATCCGCATCTATAAGCTTGTAAGCACCGCTTGTATAGGCTTCTTGGACAACATATGGCCCATCCCACTTTGAAGTGAACTTGCTTCCGCATTTATGAGATATGATAATAGGTCTTCTTACCGCCAGGACTTGATCACCAACTTGGAAGGACCTCAGGCGAACCTTTTTATTGAAAGCACGGGAAAGACGAGCTTGATAACATTCAAGGCTTTGTTGAGCTTCCAGCCTTTTCTCATCAAGGGCCTCTAACTCTTCAAGGCGTAGATGAGCATTTTCTTCTTGATGAGCCCTTCTTGGATAGCGAGCCGCAATGAAGGTATTTGGTGTTCAAGTGGAAGGACCGCTTCGGCCTCCGTAAACAAGAGAATAAGGAGTTGCTTGAGTCGGTGTGCGATGAGTCGTTCGGTAAGCCCAAAGAGTTTCTTCCATTCTATCATGCCAATCTCTTTTAGACTTGGAGACGACCTTCTTTAACAAGTTGCACAAGGTCTTGTTAAATGCTTGACTAGTCCATTTGCGGCAAGCATAATACATAGACGAGTTTCGTTGCTTGAAGCCAAAAAGCTCGCAAATCTTAGTCATCAATTTGTTGGAGAACGGTTTGCCATTATACGTTATGATATAACTAGGAATGCCAAAACGATAGATGATGTTTACTCGAATGAAGTTTGCCACATTCTCCTTTTTTACTTCTTTGAGGGCGATTGACCTCGGCCCATTTGAGAAGTAATCCGTTGCAGCTAAGATGTACAAGTGGCCACCAGAAGATTTCGGTAGCGGTCCAACCACGTCTAGCCCCCAAGCATCAAATGGCCAAGATGCAACAGTTGGATGTAATAGCTCAGGAGGTTGGTGTATAAAATTTGCATGAAATTGGCATGCTTTGCAACTTCGCGCATAGTCCAAACAATCTTTCACCATTGTTGGCCAATAATACCCCATCCTTTTTATATGAAAGTGTAGTTTTGGCCCAGATTGATGTGATCCACAAACTCCAGAGTGTGCTTCTTGCATAGCTTGAGTTGCTTCTTCTTCCCCGCACAACGCAAAAGAACTCCCTCGAACGATCTACGATACAAAGTATCTTTGTAGTAAAGGAAGCGAGGGGCACGACGACAAATTTCGGTCTTTCTTTTTGGATCTTCTGGAAGAATGCTATAACACAAGTAATCGATCATGGTTTTTCGCCAATCGACTTTCTCAACTTTAGAAAGAGCCACAAGACGCTCGAGTTTGCTTTCTTCACCCTCATCGTCCTCCGGTGGTACTATCCATTTCTGGCAGATAGTGATTTGCGCTTGGTCAGGCAAAGTCAATGTTGAAGCCAAAGCAGCCAAAGCATCAGCCTTCTTATTTTCCTTTCTTGGCACGTGCTGAAGAGTTACACTGCCGAGCCACCCAATTAATTTTTGTGCATAGTGATGATAGGGACGCAATTCTGGCTTTTTAACCTCGTAGGTACCCAACAATTGATTGATTACCAATTCAGAATCTCCAAAGACTTGCAATTGTAATCGCTTCATATCAATGACCATTTCAAGCCCAAGTATGAGTGCTTGATATTCCGCAACATTGTTGGAGCAACATTGTGTTAAGGTGAAGGAATACGGTAAGACCTCTCTCTTGAGAAGTGACAAATATCACACCGGCGCCGGCTCCCCGCGATGTGCAAAGACCATCAAAATACATCTTCCAAGGCTGTTGAATTTCAATGACCATCGCATCCTCATCGGGTAGTTCATCAGTTAATTCCCAGTCATCGGGTATCGGATGATCTGCTAAAAAATCCGCCAATGCTTGCCCTTTCACAGCTTTTTGAGGAACGTACACGATCTCAAATTGTTGAAATTGGAGATACCACCTTGCTAGTCGGTCACTAAGGACAGGTTTCGACATCACAAATTTGATGGGGTTTGCTTTGGAAATAAGACGAACTACATGAGCTTGAAAGTAGTGTTTCATCTTCTGAATTGAGAAGACTAAGGCCAAACACAACTTTTCAATCGGCGAATACTTCAACTCATTTGGCGTCATCATCCTACTCAAGTAGTAAAGGGCATTTTCTTTCCCTTCGCTATTCTCTTGGGCTAAGAGTGCTCCAACTGACCTTTCTTGTGCCGATATGTATAGTATCAATGGCTTTCCAGGCACAGGAGCCATTAGAACTGGAGGTTTCGTCAAGTAAGATTTGATGGTCTCAAAGGCATTGGCACAAGCTTGATCCCATTCGAAAGGAGCACCTTTTTTCATGAGACGACTGAACGGCTGACACTTCCCTGCTAGATTTGAGATGAATCTCCTAAGATACGCCAGCTTCCCTTGCGTACTTTTCAACTCATGGATGTTTCTTGGCTCGGCCATCTTCACGATTGAATCTACTTTAGCTTGATCAATTTCTATCCCCGATGTCGAACGACAAAGCCAAGGAATTTTCCAGAGGTAACCCCAAATGCACACTTCAGAGGATTCATTTTGAGTTGGTACCTTCGTAGTAGGTCAAACACCATTCTCAGGTCTTGCAAGTGATCACTCTTTTTTCTTGATTTTACCACCAGATCGTCAACATAACATTCGACATTTTTGTGAAGGATGTTGTCGAAGATATTTTGCATAGCTCTTTGGTATGTTGCTCCAGCATTCTTCAAGCCAAAAGGCATTACTTTGTAGCAATAAATACCTTTAGGAGTGCGGAATGCGGTAAGCTCTTCATCCTTAGGTGACATGCGGATCTGGTTATGCCGGATGAGCCGTCCATGAAGGACATCGCCTCGTATCCAGTAGTGGCATCAATCATAAGCTCAGCAATGGGAAGTGGAAATTCGTCCTTAGGGCATGCATTGTTGAGATCCCTAAAGTCAACACATACTCGAATTTGTCCATTCTTCTTTCTCGGGGACAATGCTCGAAATCCATGTGGGGAACTTAACTTCGCGAATGAAACCAGCCTCAATAAGCTTGTTAACTTCATTTTCAATCAAGGGAACCAATTCGGCTCGAAACGTCGCTGTGCTTGTTTGATAGGACGTGTACCGTTCTTGACAGCGAGATGATGGACCGCAACTTTAGGGTCTAAGCCAGGCATCTCTTTGTAACTCCAGGCAAATACATCCTTATACTCTTTAAGTAATTCGACGTAGGCACTCTCTTCATCGACCGCAAGTAAAGAGTATACATAAGTGGGCCTTGGATCTTCATCGATTACTTGCCAAGGTTGACTTCTTTCAATGCGTCGACCGTTGTTTTTACCCCTTCTTCAAATTCGGGCGGAGCATCCTTAACGTCTTCATCTTCTTGAGGTTCGCCATCATTGACGGATATATGGTAACACCAAGAAAAATCCTCCAACTCTTCATCAACCTTTATTGGAGCTAAAGTATCCCTCTCATCGTGTACAATAATGTGATATGAAGAGCCAACACTTTTTTCATCTTCATCATGCTCCTTGGTGTAGACCACAATATGCAACTTTGCTTTCAGTACTTCTCGATATGAGACCACAAGATCCGTTTGCCGCCTCATCCTAGAAGGGATCGGACTTCGGAAGTCTTTGGAGATATTTTGAGATTTGGGAAAAACGGATGATTTCACACACTTGTGGTTTCTCCGAATCTTGCTTCCATTCTTCATTGGTCCTAACCTCTCAAATACAGAAACCCTCGCGGTCGACTTTCCAAGTCGGTCAAAGACAGACAACCTTTTGTTAGAAGCGAGAGGTTCCTCTTCCGCAGTGATGTAGTTGTTACTTACCCTTCTTATGGAGATACGAACTGGTGGGGGTTGTTTATATCCAAGCCTTCACGTTTTTGCTTCGCCGCAGGTTCTATTGGAAGCTTCCCCAATTTTGATGGTTCACTAGGATTGTATCCAGCCTTTGCAAGTAGTTTGTAAGCATTTGGATCGAAACCTTCATCTGTACGCTTCGTAGGGAGTGCTTCATTTTGTGGCGAGCTGCTAGCCACAAATCTTCCAAGTAATTTCGTGGATGACTTTATTGTGTCAATCTGCTTGATAGGAAGGGTCAGTCCTCCCAACATGTTTCCCTCGTCCTTTTTGGCCTTTGGAACATAACGAAGAACAGAAGTCACTTTCTTACTCGAAGAAGCGCCATTTGTGTTGGGCAACTTACTGACATCGGAGGATCTTTGATCTTCCGTAATCGCTACCTTCTCCTTACAAGCAACCACCTTTGCATTTTTGTTCATAAACTCAGCATTATCGATTATCGCAACTTCATCAACTTTTGCGGCACATTTCTTTAAGTAGAACTTGGCATCGGCGAAGTGCGTTTCAGCTTCAGTGGAGGGATTATCATCGGCCATAATCTTCTTTTCATCTCCATCTTCATAATACTTCAAACACTGGTGGTAGGTAGAGGGGATCACCTTGTTCTCATGTATCCAAGGCCTACCGAGTAAGATGTTATACGAAGTCCTTGCATCGATCACATGCAACCACGCGCTAGATTGCAGCTCGCCGATGGTGAGGTCTACTTTGACAGCTCCTATGGCTCTTTGTCCTCCTTGGTTGAATCCTTGGATCATCAAACGACTTGCGGAAAGATCCTCCATTGCGATTCCAAGCTCCCTCATTGTGTGAATAGGAAGGATGTTAACTCCAGATCCACCATCGATTAGGATTTTGTTCACCTTTTGCTCACGTGCAAACCCAATCATTAATAAAGGGCGATTATGAGGTGTGTCGCCAAGTAGAAGGTCATCATCGGTGAATGTGATTTTGGCCATGCACGCATCTATGACTTCGGGAGATGACTTTGCGAGTCTTCGATGATGGACATGACGAGGTCACATTTTTTGCTTCCTTCTCATCAACGGTACAACATGAAGCTTTTACATCACCAATGACGAATTTGGTGTGAAACCAACTCGGCAAGTATTCTCCCAATGTTATCGGCCGACGTGGTTCTTGGTAGTAACGCCCCTATATCTTCTCCTTCTTTGGGTGCTCAACTGGATTTTTTGTTTCGGGTTTACTCACCTTCTTTCCCTTAGTTTGTCGTTTCACTGAATCCTTTCGCGAACCTGTTTTGCGGCGCTTGCGACGAGTTACGAGAGTCCAACCCCCATCATCAAGATGAGCAATTTGGTCTTCGTCTTCTTCAGACGGTCCTCCTTCTACTGATACAACATCGCTCGGTGTAAGAAGAGAAAACATTTCATTCACATTAATTGGTTCGAAGTCTCCAAACTTAATCATTCCTGCCAGACACATGTTCGGGATGTCTTTCTCTCCATATCCTTCAACAAAGTTGCGCAGTCATGACTGGATCGAGCGAGCTAATTGTGACACCAACTTGGTTTGCATTTTCTTTCTCATCTTCAAGTGAAATCTTTCCTTCGCGGGCTAGCTCCATAACTTTATCCTTGAAGACAAAGCATTTCTCGATAGGGTGGCCGATCAACCGGTGGTACTTGCAATAATTCGGTTCATCAGTTCTCCCTGCTTCATTCGCCGCTTCATCTCGGGTAACTCAAAAAGTTTCAGCCCAAGAAGTTCATCAAAGATTGCGTAAACGTCTGAATCAAGGAATGGATAGTCCTTCTCTTGCATCTCCTTCAAAGTTAGTTTTCGATTTGCTCTATCCTCCAAAGAAGTTGTCTTTACGCTCTGCTTCTTGCTTACTTTAGTGGTGAACTTCACAGGCGCAACATTAACGTTCATGGATTCTTTGTTTTCGGTCTTGGAAAAATATCTCCCCACTTTCTTTACTTCTTGCTTATCTTTACCTTTGCGGGATTCGTAGACCGGCGGCGCTTCACTTCCGACTGATGCCATGCTTAACTCCATGTCATGAGCACGAGTGGCCAATTCTTCAAAAGTCTTAGGCTTTATGCCTTGCAAGATATAGGTGAGAACCCAGTGCATACCTTGAATGCACATCTCTATTCCCGAAGCTTCGCTAAGTCTATCTTTGCAGTTTAGACTTGCATGCCTCCATCGGTTGATGAAGTCAATAACTGGTTCTTCCTTTCGCTGGCGGGTGTTTGTAAGTTCCACCATGCTTACGGTGCGTCTTGTGCTATAGAAGCGGTTGAGAAACTCCTGCTCCATTTGCTCCCAACTATTAATGGAACCAGACTCTGTCCGTGTACCAATCAAAAGCATAACCTTTAAGGAAAGAACAAACTGTTTGGCAAGGTAATCACCATATGTTCCGGCGTTGTTGCATGTTTCAATGAAGTGTGCCACATGTTGCTTTGGATTTCCCTTGCCATCAAACCTTTCTGAAATTTTGGGGGTTGATAACCGTGCATCTTCAAGCTATCAATCCTCGCAGTGTACGGCTTCACATATGTAAGGGATGATTTTGCGGAAACATCATATTTATCCTTGATGGTCCCCATGATGAACTCTTTTATTTGATTGATTGGAATCATCCCTTCAGAGGAAACTTGGATTTCTGAAGCACGTTCCACCTGTTTTGCGGGAGATTCAATCCTTTCTTGTGCTTGAGGACGTTTTCCAGGGGCATGACTCGAATCCCCCTCCATCACACTATCAAACCTGTCTGTCAACTTGACGATTCGATTATCTTGATCTTGCACATATTTGGTCAAGTCTCCAATTGCCTTTGTCAAGCTCGCGAGTTGTTCTTCAACAGTTGAAGCATTCGTCATCATCGCATGCATCACCATCATAGAAGAAGAATAACACGGATTTTCGCGAACATAGGATGCGGACATGTTACATGGAGTAGATCCAGTGCTCAAGACATCATCGTCAGCTTTCCTGAAGGATTTCTTGGGCTTAGATAAACTAAGTTGGGCAAGAGCCCTCTCCACCATTTTGGCAACATTCTCCCCTTCTTCTATGGTGTTTGCGGAAGATCTCACGTCTTTTGAAGACGGACCAAAGACGACGACGATTCGGGCTGTGCTTGCGGAACTCGTTGCCCTAGCAATTTGGCTTGGTTCCTTGTGACAGGTCCGATGCTCCCCTCAGTAACATCTAGGATGTTTTCAACAGCAACGGAGAATTTGGATCCGGTAGTGTTTGCGGATGCGGATTTCGAGTTGACCTTCTTGGAAGCCATCTTAGTATTTTTTGAAGTTCGACTATTGGAGAGAAGAGATGAGAGGTAAAGATTGTCCCACTGGGCGTGCCAAATTTGTAACAACTAATCTTTCGTTCCTGAAAATAATAATCAAGACAAGAAAAATAGCGACAAAGAGTAATATTTAATTTCAAGAATTTGTGCGGGGGTTACAATCTTTATGAAACCTTAAATAAAAAGATGTAATCCTCTGATTCTTCTCCTCACGATACGGCCGTCAATCAAGGGCTTTGCTTGTTCTTGAATGGACAGATCACTTGTTGTTGATACTTTACTACGAATGCGGAGCCGAGCTTTAATCACAAACGTAGAGGTATGGAAACTTGCGGCTCACCACTTGGAGCGAAGACTTCTTAGTATGCGGAAGACTTGCATACCGAGAGCTTTTCTATCTTTTTTCTTCCTTTCTTTGGCTTTGTGAAGACCCCTATTTATAGTTGTAGGGGATGAGCTAGGGTTTGTATATGATTGGTTGAACCTTCTCATTTGAACACTTGGCGACATTTGGTTGGTTCTTCTATTGCCTTGGCATGCTGCGTCACTTATACACGTGGCATGATTTTATTGGTCCTTGACTTGACTTGGCGCGCCACGTCATTTGATACGTGGCATGGACCTTGGGCTAATAGAGTGGGCTCATCATGTGAAGTCCAACAAGATAGACTAGTCCAATTGAATTAGTCTTTCAATTTAATCCATAACAATTGGACTTAATCAATTAATCCGATTATATTAGCCCATAATATTTGTTTGGACCAATACATCTTGAATTTAGAATATGATCCAAATTATTTGTGGATTTAAGTTCGATTAAATTTTAGTGCCTACACTATGCTATCCCTGAACAATGAATTGTTATTGAGTTTTTTGTACTCGCTCCATTTCACATAGTTTGACTGGGTTGAAATTTTGGTGTTATAAATATATCATTATATTTGTGTTATTATAAACAATTATCATTAAGAATAAAATGAGAGATTAAAATTAAATATTTTCAAAAGAAACTGGTTAACAAGGAAATATTGTCATCTTTTTGGAATAGGGAATATATGTTTTGCTTGCTTTTTTACTAACAATTTATCTTATATCAATATTGCCAAAAGTAACCTCAAATCAGAGGTTTTATAATTGAAAAAAAATTACACGCCCGATTTCATCAATATATGACGATTGAGAAGTGATGGTAATGATCAAAACTTGTTGGTATATTGTTCTTTTACTGCTATACATTTCAACATTATGTTTTGGAATCTATAATGTTATTTTATTTTATGTAAACAACAGAAATATATATATATATATATATATATATATATATATATATATATATATATATATATATATATATATATATATTCACTTATAATTCATTCAGGAAAAAGACGCGTGTTTTAAATATAATCACATGAATACCCACTTTATCATAAAGAATACTCATGATTAGTCATTCATAGGTAGAATGCAGTATCAGAAACCAATACTAAAACGATTTTTTTTTTTTTAATTGTCTCGAAGGGGCTAACAAAATAATTAGTAACAAATTAAGCCCATGACTTCACTGTGATCTGCAGTATTCTATTGGACAATTTGCTAACCAATCATAAGGGCTCACGTCAAACAATTCTTCATATATTTAAATTATAAACGCTAAAGTATTAGTTGTAATAAAATATGTTATCAAACATTCTCACGTGTACTCAACTATAATTTATTATGTCGACCTTGACCTCATAAAAAAACCAATTAGTTTCATAATATAATGAATGATCCTTCCTGGATTTGACACGCAAATCCTAGACGTTAGCGAAAAGGATTTAACTCTTATAATGATAGAGTAAATATTTTAATTTTTACATTTTATTTAGTTTAACATAGTAGGAAGTTACTATTTTTATTAGCTTATTGAATATTAATTTTTATAATCTTAATTCATTAATAATTAAGTGACTTGATTGTGTAATTTTTACACCATTAGTGCATTGCATATTTCGCTAAATTTTAATTTGAAGGAAGTTTGTTGAATCGTTACAATGAAACTTTAAGTCTTTAACAAGATTGACATCGGGTTCACACAACTAGATTTTGACTTTATATAGTCATTTAGACCAATTATATAGGATTTTGTTTCCCTGAAAGTACCCACTTTACTATTTTAGAAATGGTTAATTACTCCCTCCGTCCCATATTATCTGGCCACATTACTAAAAATATATGTCTCAAATTACTTGTTCATTTACAAAACCGAGATAAAAATAATTAATTCTTTCCCATCTTACCTTTAGTATTAAATGTTCTTGAAAATAGTCAATATTGATTAAAATGTATTAATTAGAGAGAGATAGGGGTAAGGTAGTAAAATATATCTTTTATTTATGATTTTTTAAGGGGCGTGTAAAAGAAAAAGTGACCAAGTAATATGCGGAGGGAGTACGTATAGTACTAGAGTTGTATGTAAATAATGATTACATCAACTACGTCAAGAAACTTTAAAGTTAAAATAAATCCGGTTGATCGTAAAATTCAAACTAAATGATTTTTGACCTGTGCATGATGCACTACTAATTTTTTAAAGTAACACACAAAAAAAAAATTCTACCTAACACTGTTGACGGTTGGATTAGTTAATAGAAGATCAAAGAAAATCAATTAAAAATGAACTGGGTAACGCTTGTTTGTTGACGAAAAGAATATCATTTGTTTGATGCTTCAGTTACACTAATGATTCATTGATCAAATGGTCAGAATCTATCTCTTTAAATGGGCGAAATAAAACTTGTAATAAAAGTAAACCAATTCATTTTCAAGAGATTGTAATATATAACGATACTATTTTACTAAGACCATTGTGGGAATAGTGAAAGAAAGAGAAGAAGAGGTAGCGGGAGTGAAAAAATTATCGTAAAATTTTGTTGCTCGTTTCATCGTAGATCAATCTATAACTCGATACAATCACATGTCATATGTCATTGTTCAGTTTTTTGTTTTTTTTTGTTTTTTTTGTTTTATTTATTTATTAATGTATTAGATCATACTCAAAATTATGTATTGCTTATCATAGGGGTAGATACGTACATTCAAGTTCACTTTTTTAGGCGCTATGGACATTAAAAATCTTCATCAAAACAAATCCATTAATTTTACGGAAAAGTAACTAAATTACTCAGCTTTTAACTTTGAAATAGTTAATATCCATACCCTTCGTTATCTTTGGCAATTATATTGCTTCTTAGTTATCTTTTATCAATCGATTATCGCCTAACAACGCTTATGCACATCAAAGATCATCCAGTAGCTTCAAAATTATTTTTCCTCAAATAATTTTTACCCACTAAAATAATCCAACCCGACCCGATTTTTTTTTTTTGACCAAGGGGTAATGGGTTGGGTCCGATCGATTTGGCCGGAAAAAAAAAAAAAATCGGGTCGGATTGGGTTATTTTAGGGGGTAAAAAATTATTTGAGGGGAAAATAATTTGAAGAATTTTAAGAATGTAGCGTTCGCAGATGTTAGACAGATAATTGACCCTATAAAGATAATGCAAGAAGGCAGATATAATTGGCCCTAAAATATAACGCAGCAGATAGATGAACTATTTCCCAAAGTTCAGGGGTAATTTTGGCCCTTTCCCGTTAATTTTACTCCTTAAAAGTTTCTGTTCAGCTAATTGAATGTGTTATATACGCATGCGTTAACATTTGTATAATTCTTGGATTTTTTTCGTTGGTTTATGCATTTTTATTTGATAGTATTGCAAAGTTGAACTTCATTTCCTTTTGAAGTGTTTAATTAAACTTTTTAAAAACGTCATTTTCTTAACTCGTATAAAACCAGAAAATATTATTGCAACTAAAAAAGAAATAAAGAAAGACAGGTAACTAATGACTAAAAATGTAAAGTCATTTGCGTAGTGATCATAAATTTGATCAAAACTGCTTTCCTCTTTCCTTGGTTAATCATATGATGGTAAGTTGCAAGATTGGAGACGTAGCCAAATAAATTTCTTAAGATAAGGTATGGAGAAGTGAAAGCTTATTCTTTACACCTTTTGCATAATATCGTTTTTTTTCTTTTTTTCTTTTGTGGGACTCAGTATCTGTATACAATGTGAAATCAGGAGTTGTGGACTCAACTAATTTATTTCTCATAGCTATGATACTGACTGTTTGACTATTTGGAGCTCATAATAATCACAGTACACTCTACGAGCTAATTACAGTTGAACCAACTGAAAAATGCGACCTTAACTCAGCCCTGATGTACATGTTTACAAGGGAGTCCAGTGCATTATGCTCCCATTATGCGCGGGGTCTGAAGGTGAGGAAGACACTTTAAAGAGGAACTACAATGTATTCATGGGACAAAATAAATCCATAGAAGAGACAAGTTAACGACATAGGCTCGATCTTAGAACCATCTTTCTCAAAGAAGTGAATGAAAGTATCAAGCCATTTACATCCGTCCGCGCTTAGCTTCAAAATCAGCTTTAGCTGCACAGACTTGAACAAGAGTTATTAATTTTAACTTAACAATGCCTTGGCACTTTTTGCAGCTATGAAGTATCATCAAGATCTATGGTGTTCTCCTTGATTGTAAGACCAAACGTGATTTATGTTTGAACAAAATTCCCACCATATTGACTGTCACCAACTGGGGTTGTGCTGAAATACCAGTGATGCTAAAACAATTTAGGCCAGGAGGCCCGCGATTATGTGCCAGCAAGGAAATGAGATTCTGCATTTCCTACCTCTTAATGGTTGTGCATACCAGTTTATAGCATCAGCTTTCGGACAACTCTTTGAATGCCGGGTACTGCATGTTGATGTTTCTTTCGCTTGACGTTTAGACTATCAGTTTCTCCACAGTCATCCTGTGCCATAGCCTCAGCAGGATAGTGGCCACTGAAGGCTATGAAAGTTTGCATATTCCACAGTTCCAGCTACACTGCTAAGCCGAGGGGACACCTGAGCCTTTGTGATGCTCCAATCTAGAAGTTTGAGGTTGCTCCCCGCACTTTCCCCTAATTGCAATATTGATAGCCCCCCAGGGATACTCATCTAATCAACACGAATCAAAAGGCTAGGCGGTTCTCAGAAGATACTGAATTTTACAGACAAGGATGCCACTAGCATACTAGTTAGTTAAGTCAACAGGGCACTGCTATTTACGTGATCCTGGAGGCTTTGCATTAGAGATGCTTTGGAACAAACCACACCTAAATCTTTTAATTCCTCATAACACTTAGAAGTTGAGCTGAGATCAACCATATCTTGGTAGCCCTTGAGCAAGACATTACACATGCAAGGATTAGGCATAAAACCAGTCTTTAACATATCTGCCTTTAGCATCATGACACGAGTTATGCGCCTGGCCTCAAAATGACGTTGTATCATCATGGCATAAGTAGGTAAATCTGGATACAGACCATTACGTCGTAGATCCACGAAAAACTTATTAGCTTTGAAATACTGCCCATCTTTTAATAAACCGTGGATTAAGGCAGAATAAGTAACATTGTTAGGGAAAGAAAGAACACCATTACTGAAGTCTCCGTCGACTCCTGTAGATCTAGAACTGCTTATTTTCAAGAAAAACTTGATCGCATCACTAATCATTCCGTTCTTGAGAAATCCATCAACCAAACAAGTAAAAGTCAAAGTGTTAGGAGCAACTCCAGCCTCCATCATCTCCTTATGTAGCCTTAGAGCAGCTTTTGTGTTTCCTTTTTTGAAGTGACCATCAATCAAAGCTGTATAAGCAACCACATCGGGCTTCAGCCCTTTAATAACCATTTCAGTATAGACACCCACTGCCGCTTCTAGATTCCCTACCTTGCCAAAACCATCTATCAATATAGAGAAGGTGACTACATCGGGCTGGACACCCTTCTCTATCATCTGAGAACACAATGCCAAAGCCTTCTCCATATTTCTATCCTTGCAATACCTATCAATCAGCTGATTATAAATCACAGAGTTCACGACCACCCCTGTTGCGTCCATTTTCAGCAAAAACTTCTCTGCTTCCTCCACTTCCCCAAGAGTACAATGACCCTTTATCAGTGTACCATAAGTCACAACATCCGGAGAAATACCAAGCTTTTCCATCTCAGAATACATTTCCAGTGCGCTCGACATATCATATGAATTGCAACAGCCATCAATCAGACAATTATAGACAAACAAATTGGGGCCTACCCCAAACTTCACCATACATGCAAACAAGTTCCTTGCTGCTATCACTTCACCCACTTTGCAAAGCATGTCGATCAAGATCCCAAAAGTAACAACATTCGGAAGAATTCCATGATTCAGCATTTCTCGATATAATTGAAAACCTCTTCCCACATCGGCCTTCTTGCTATACCCATCCATTAGAGTATTATAAGTGAAAAGATTAGGCAAAACTCCAATCTCCCACATTTTCGCAAACATCTGTTCAGCTTCCTGTATCTTATTCACATTACAAAACCCGCGTATCAAAGTGGTGAATATCACAACATTTGGTTTTATTCCTTTTTCACCCATCTCATCATATAGCAATTTAGCTTTCAAAATCTCACCTTTCAGACAACAAGCATCAATCAATACTCCATATGTCACTACACTAGGACATAACCCAATAGAAACCATATTTCTATAAATATCCCACATGAATTCAATCTTTCCCATTTTAACAAACCCATCTAAAAGAGCATTACAAGCATGCAAAGATGGTAACTTTCCCATTTTTTGGTACACCAAATAAGCATCATCAACAAACCCCATTTCACATAAAGCAATAATCAACACCCCAAACACATTAGACCCACACCCAGATTCTATTTTCCCAAGAGCATTGAAAATTAAAGAACAAACCTTTCTTGGGTTGTTGTTTTTTCCAAGATTTTCAGTGAGGCATTTTATCAAACACCTGGCGTCAAGATACAATCTTGCTTTGGTTAAGTAATGAACAATGGCTGAGTGTAGTGTAAGATCCTTTTGGGGTGTTGAATTGAAGATATGCATTGCTTGGGTTGGGTTCTTGGCATTGAGAATTGCGGTGGTTAAGTTTGATGAAGTGGAAAATGGCCATGATATGATGGTTCTTGAAATTACTATGGATTTTTTGCTGAAAATGGTTTTTAAGTTTTGAGAGCAATACATTGACATGGCTGAAAAAGCTGGTGATTATCAGGGGCTTCCATATCTACATCTCCATTAGCTGTTTTGCTTTAGTTGTTATGTGCGTTTACTATTGACTTGAAAGATGAAACAAATCTTATTTGAACTTAGAAATGAAGAGCCGCTTGGATTATTAGCTGCTAGAACGTACTCCCCCCGTTCTAAAAAAATTGTTCCTGTTTTGACTAGATATAAAGTTTAAGAAATATTTTTTTTTTTTAAATGTGTGATTCAGAATAATCTTTAGATATTTATATGACTGTAAATCATATCATAAGTTAAATTGTTTCTAAATATAAAAGGGGATAATCTTTTTGGGACAGAAAGAGTAGTATTTTTTAGGTGTTGATTTTTTAAATAAGCAATTAGGTGTTTCAATAAAAATGTTGAAATTGAGTATGTTTAGATGATTGAAATATTTTTTAAATTATTATAAAAATATAAATTTAAAAATATTTTTACATAAAAAAGACGAGCTACGAATATAGTTGGTTTAGCTAAAAGTAAGTCTAATTTTGTTAAATTGCTTGATTTGATTGTTTTAATAATGAGACACATTTAAAAATCTAAATTCTTTTTATGCTTTAATAATGTGTTGATTGATCCTTCAAATATTATAGTAAATACTTTACTTAAACATAATGAATTTCTTAACTTTATATTTACTAATGTTATAACTAATGTCAAAAATTAGTTTTTACCATTCAAACCTCTAAAATCTTATCAAAAACAAATTGCTCCTCTAATATAAAAATATTTTTAAATCGATAATCAAATATAAATTGCTAAATTGTAAAAGCATATTTTCAAAAACATTTCTAATAAAAATGAAAATAAATAAATTTTACCAAGTTTTGATCCACCACACTATTATATAACCTCCCGATCAATCAAGGATCTTTTTGCTAGTATGGAGGGAGTCCAAGGGAAAAAAGAACTTACGGTTTCTCTTTAACCTAAAAGCTAGATCAAGAATTACTCTAGACAATAGAAGGACAAGACAACTCATTCTGCGAACCAAATATGGTATATCCTAACATGTTCATTTAAAGTGAGCTAAGTTCTCTCTTTCTTTATACCTGGACAAGCGATTCTTGCTTAATTTCATTTTATTAAAGGACAGAAAAGGTTTTGCTTCTACTTTTTTTTCTTCTTGCATTTAGTTGATAGTTAAATGGAGCAGTCTGGTCAGTGAAGATTCATATAGCCGGCCCTAACTTGCTTGGAATTGAGGCAGTTTTGTTTTCGTTGCATGTAGTTGATAGTGATGTGCTTATGAGATAACTGTTTCCGTTTTCGATTTTCATCTTATGAGTTTATGTGTGAGGCTGAATATGAAAAATGCAGTTTGCACATGGAAAATTCATTACATGTTTTTGCTAATTAAAATCTTCTAATTGTGTTACTTTTCTAAGTGTTTCTAATTTTGATCACCAAAGTTAAGCCTCAAAAGATAAGGTCCCCAACGCCAACAACATGAGTAGTAATAAGTGAATGAGTTGTCATGGAGAAGTTTGCTTCAGTCCATATAGTACCTGAACAGCAGTTGATTTTCTTTCATTGGTTTTGGAGTTGGCTAGGTGATCCAAAGATAAGTATTTGATTTTCGCCAGCACGTGAAGCTGATGCAAAATGATTGATAGATTGTGGGCTATCTTTTGCATTCTTTGTTCTTGCTTGGTGCCAAAAGAGGAATTTGTAAGAAAAGCTGACTAATCCCCCCCTTCCTACCATAAACAAACACACGTGATGATGTGATGCTTCCAAATGGTCCCCATTGCTTAAACCTTGTCTACAGTGAGAAGCTGGCCAAACTTTTTTCCATGGTGATTATAGCAACCATAATGACTAGAATATAAACTCAGTTCTTGCTGATCAGCAATATCTCAACTCGTTTGCTATTAGAGCTGCATATACTCAATGCCCTTAGAGAACCTTGGTCTTTGAGAAGCGAAGAGTATGATTGTATGAACGTCAGTGGCCAGGAGTATGAGTGTTCGTCTTCAGATTTGATCCCAGTAATATGGAATGCGAAGGGAAAGAGAAAACAGAAGGGATTCGGATTTAGTTTAGTTTGCTCCAATTGAAATTGCAGGTACACAAACCACAAATGGAATTAGCATAACCACCTTAGTCTTCTTTTCTGCTAATTAGAACTAAGCCTTTCATTCTTTCAAACAAACGCAGGACACGGGACAAACGTATATAGTACTATAAGTTAGGTTTACTTTAAAAATTTGGTAAACCAAACTTCCTGTTGGATATAGCTCGTGTATATAACAAACATAGATTTGGTAGAATATTGAGTGTCCTCGTTGCCAAACTATATTGTAATTAATTCTTCCAAACTATATAGTGCCAATGGACACGGGTGAGAGCATTATTCCAAGTGGAAATGGTAGCAACAGAGATTATCTGACGAGCAATGATCTGATGGATTTGAGCAATGTGAGGGTTCTCCTTTGTGACACTGATGCTGAGAGTTGTCGTCAAGTATTAGCCCTTCTTAAGAAATGTTGTTACCAGGGTAATATTTCTGCCAATACCTTATTCTATATGAGACTACCTTCAAACAACAAAAAGATGTTTTCCATGAAAAAATTGCTTCCTAATTATCATTGGCACCCTATACCTAATTAGACCTTATTATTGTGGTTTCTGGAAACACTTTCTAAATCACTTTGTTATAATTTCCATTTTGGGAAGTATTATAGTAGGTATGATACTCCTTAATTGCATAATATGTCTGTCGTTTCCCATCACGACAAGTTAAGTGGGATAATATTGAGACAGATAGTTACAATAGTAATTAGTCAAGTTGTTCATCACTGTGTAAGCCACTTTTCCTGTACTATGGAATGTCTGCAAAATTAATACACAATTGACCAAATTGATTCCCTAACGGCAGCAGAGAAATTTCCTATTTAAAGCTTAATCACACACACACACACACACCAAAAAAAAGGATTGCTGCTTCCATTAGGAAGACTTGTCATTAGGTAAGTGACATGATTCAACAGCAATTAGGCCAGCTATAACACTTGGAAAAATCTCATCCTTGAGATATAGAGAGTGCCTTTTCGTTACTGTCTTGAGAGGAAGATGTCATATAAATGCATGATTGTGAGTTCTTGAGTCAAGGACTATTCACTCTAATTGCTTAAAAAGAAGATTAATGCCTTATTTTAAATGTTCCACTAATGATCAAGAAATCTGGATTTATTTTTCTTCTTTCTTCTCTTTTACATTGAGATTTGTTCATCACCTGCTATTTTTGCTTCTTCCTGCACAGTTACCCCAGTGTATTCAGCAGCAGATGCGTTAGATGCACTTAATTCTCAGGGGCCATGTATAGATATCATACTTGCTGAAGCCTCCCTTCTTATTTCCAATGGCGCCAAAATTTTCAATTTCACCCAGTTGGACATTAATTTAAAACACATTCCTGTGATCAGTAAGCTCTTTTTCATTTTATTTTTCTACCTGAAGAAGTAGAAATCGCTTACTAGCATTTCATGAAGCCTAATGTATCTTTTCATTTTGTCTCTGATTCTGCTGTTAAAGTGATGTTGGATGAAGACAAGATCCCTCTTGTCTTGAAGGGTTTGACGCTTGGAGCAACAGATTATCTTGTCAAACCATTGAGCAGTAATGAGCTAATGAAGCTATCGACTCACATGAAGAGAAAAAGCTCACAGTTAGTATATTATTAATGAGATTGATCTCTTAGTGATGTGTAATATATTATTATTACTTAAGCATAATAAATCATTGTTTTTCAACTGCTGGAACACCAGTTCATGAAAATTAGTCCCACCAGCAAAAAAGCTTCCTCCGAAGTAGGATCTCCATGTGGTGGCTAATGATTCTTGATAATATGTCTCAGTTAGTAGATCAAATGTCTGTCGTTTCTGGTTATCTTTACTATTTTTGTTGTCCATACTTTTCTTTTTTTCCGATATTTTCATCACAGCCTTTTTTACTCTTGTATTTTTCAAACTTGTATTGAAAAACGCTTTTCTTGAGCCGAGGGTCTATCGAAACAGCCTCTACCCCACAAAGGTAGGGGTAAAGTCTGCGTACACTCTAACCTCCGCAGACCCCACTTGTGGGATCACACTGGGTATGTTGTTGTTGTATTAGTTTCTCAATATCTTCCAGATATGGTTGACTCTAAAGGACAGTGCTTGTTGCTTCTTATTAATGCTTATTCTTTCTTGCTCTGAGTTTGTAAGTTGAAGATAACAGAAAAAGATGTGGATGGTGTCAACTGGGAATGGAGATAAGAAAAAAGGTGTTATAACCAATGATTTTTGAACTTTTCTAAAATATTGTTGGGTGTGTGTCAAATCCTCCAAAAGCTATGTACTTTTGGAGGATCTAGCACGGGTGTGGCAACATTTGGTTATATCACACATGAAAAACGACATGCACAGTGATGATTCATATAGTTGACTCCAGCCTGTTTGGGATTAAGAACTGTTATTGTTGAAATGATACTTTATTGATTGAGGTAAAATAGCTTATCCCAACATTATCAAGGTAAACTGGGAAGATATGAGAGGAAAGATACAGCTCATATATTTGACACTATGCACAAAACAGAAAAAACAAAAAGTTGTGATGGCCTTTCTTGGTTGGCCATCTTTTCCAACTTAGACTTTGAAAATAACTCTTGGTTCAGTTATGTCTATCCAAGTTGAGAAAAGAAACTAATCTTTTCCAGGAATGATAAATGACATAAGTAGAAATATTTTCCTCAATAAGTAGTTTAAGGCACATGACACTTGACAAGACACACTCTATCCATACAAGAGGAGCTGTCCTTGTTCTCTTTTTTATACCCTTTCCTCTGTTTCTATTAGTGGAAATTCAAATCTTATTTATCACCTTAATTATTATATTAATGAGTAACTCTTAAATTGTCCCCAAAATAATATCCACGTAAGGTAGTCAGTAAGAAAGCCTAACATGCCAACACTGCAAGAATAGAAATGGAAGATATAGTAGGTCTGAATTGTGACTTAGTGACTATTGAGTTGTCCTCGATAACGTTTCACTAAGCACCAGTAGTTTTAATTTCTTTGGCAAAACATTGCAACTTATCAGTAATTTTTGTTGGTTGGCAAAGCGTGGCAACTTTTTGTTTCATCTATAATGAAGCGAAGCCTTCAACTTTTAATATATTGGATGAGAATTAACACATACATGCATGATGCTAAAAGTATAGGAAATTAGAAATGCCTAGAGTTAATATGGTCAAAGCTTTACCAGAAACTAGTCTTGTGATTTGCCATCTCTGAATAATCGCATGTATAAACGATAAGTTATATTCTATAACTATACTTCTGGAACGTTATATAACATCTTACTGTTTGTTCAGTAGGCATTAGGTAGCACAAGTTTAATGAGAACTACAGTTGACAAAAAGATTTTAATTCCATTTCTTGCTACTTAGTTCCACAAATTTGTAATAAACAATAAACTATAACTGTAATCTATAGATAAATCTTTTATATCGACAAAAGTATATCCTTGAGTTTTGACTCTTTTGAGTATTGCTCTGTTTACTCAAAACTTAAATTCGAGTTGTGGAAACCTCTAATTGTCTCCGTCAAATAAATTTAAACATTTTAAAATTTTCATTTTAATACAATCAACAACTTCATATATTGTCTAGAAAAGTAAACCAAGGATAAAATCATTGCAACAAGACAACAAGACGAGAAGAGAAGATATTTAGCTAAAAAGAAACATATCGTTGACGTGAGACACTTGGAAAAAAATTATCCAACCACTTAACCGATCTCCTTAGAATTCAATAATTATCATTTACACATCATATCATATAATATTAAAATTGGGAAGCCCGTTAGTTGAAAGTTAGATTACGATAATATCCTTTAAATATTGAATGACCAATCTGCCCTCACTTAAGCACCATTAATGTATGAAACATGAATTAATTAAATTCAACAAGCTAAGTGATTTCAGAAAATAGACTACATCAGCCGAATAGTTGTGCGGTAAGTGATTGAGGAGTTATTGTAGTAAATGTGGGTAATGAAGCTATCAAAGACATTCACCTTCAGTTTTAAATAAATAAGTTCAATTACACTAAATGGGAAACAACGGTAAGAACTCTTACGTCTTCCACTATTATTGACTTTTAATTCTTACCCTTGTAGATTCCACCACTAAAACTTCCAATCTTTTCACATGCTTTTCTGTTTATAAAATCTTATATACAAGTAAATGTAAAGAACTCATTTCTTCAACGTTACTATTACCCCCCCCCCCCCCCCCCCACCACCACACTTTCATTTCACTAGAACTTTAATTGTTTGGTTCTTTTTCCTTTCCTCTTTAAATCTCTATTTAAAGTTTTTAATTTGTCAAGAAACTAATAAAGTTTCAGAAGAATTTTAAGGGTCAACCCAATCTTCTTGATAGTTATATTATATAAGGAGACTTTTCATTCAGTAACCATAGCAATAGAAAGACAACTTTTAACATAATTCATTGAAGGTATGATAGTCAACTTTCTTTCTAATTTATTTTTTGACGTCTTCTTCATGAAATGCTTTCAATGGTGCTTTTGTGTCTTAGCTGTCAAACTGATTTTGTATTGAATGTCTTTTTCCTCGCTACTAATAGTGATATCTTTGTTCTTGGTTCTCCAAATATGTGTGTTTGAGTGATACATTAGTTCATTTTATGTTACTAGCAGTTATTTTATAGAATTTTTCTTAAATTGACATAGAATTTGAAACCAATGTGTTAGCTTCTTACTTGATGATCTTCACGTTGATATTAGATTGAATTCTTTGGATGAATTCCTTGCTCAATTATTCTTCATTTATTTATTTTTGGTGTTTCTTCGCTCTCATTTTTCCGATCTAGGTACTATTGTTGAGTGTCGATACAGATATTGGAAAGACCAAATGGATGGACTTATATATATATATAAAGGAGGACCAACACTACATTAACCAAGTTGTACATAGACCATTCCATGTTGTATCCTATTTCACTGGTGAAGGACACGTTAGATTGTACTATAAATTTTGCCAATTTCATTAATGATGAATGGACACACGTTTGTACAAAAAGAGTCAATTTTAATTCTCCGACACATATTTATTTCCTCCGTGCACTTTTATTTATTCACTTTTGACTTTCACGTTCTTTAATATTTAATAAATGAAGTACTCCCTCCGTCCGATATTACTTGGTTTTAAGAATTAATAAATAAAGTACTCCTTTCGTTCCATATTACTTGGCCACATTACTATACTCGACTTTCATGTTCTTTAAGAATTAATAAATGAAGTACTCCCTTCGTCCCATATTACTGGGCCACATCACTAAAAATATAAGTCTATTTTTCTATTCTATATTTTTCTTATATATAATAAACGCCCAAGGTGGACAAACACAGCAACAATAAGTTGTACAAAAAGCAACTGAATTAAGAAGTTGAACATTAATTCTACCTCTTGTGTATTTACTTTTTTAAGTCCCCACAGGTCTGCAGTGTCTTAATTTTCCTTTCATTTCCTTTATTTGGCTTATACTCCCTCTGTCCCAATTTAAGTGTCTACATTTGACCAGACACGGAGTTTAAGAAATACAGATAGACTTTTAAATCTTCTAGTTCTAAATTAAAAATGTGAATAATATAATAAAATATCCTTTGAATTTTGTGATTATAAACTTGACATGTAAGATATTTGAATTGTCAACTTACTAAATATAAAAAGAGGCAGGCATAACTAAAATAAGAACATTTTTTTTTATTTCTTATATATATTATATCTATATATATTGTATTATATCAATAAGTGAGAAAAGTTAACTTGTGTACAGCCACAAACTATAATATGGTTGAAGGAGAAAAAAGTACTATAAAAGCTTTTTGCCTAAAGTTCAACTTTCACGAATCTGAATATGAAGGATATTCTTTCGTATTTAGCCAAAAATAACTTTCATGGGACACAAGTGCAACGCACGTGTCCAGGTACTAGTTAAATAAAATAAGTATAGCAACAATAAAAGCTCATTAATTGACCAAAAATATTGCTCCCCCTCTCTCTCTATATATAGCCTTTATATTTAGTTCAACGTAAATGATTTTTTGCATGATATAGAAGATATTATTATTTTTTAATTTATCCTTATTTAAATAAGTGAGTTCTTACCTAACCAAGAAACCATATTAAGTAGGTACTAATTATTAAAGATAATAATTTAGTGAGAATACCTCATACTACTTTGTAAGGGTGATTAAATTACTTAATTGGCGTGCCAAAAGTAAAAATATCATATATTATATGGACAAGAGGGAGCATGTATATAGAGCACTTTGCTTAGTTTTATGCATCAATAATATTTACACAAATTAGATATGCTAAAAATGATAATTAATCGACTATCATAGATTAAACGTGTAATATTGTTTTTATACTTTCTATATTACTTAAAATCAATTCAAATTAAACATAAGTAATAAATGTACCAACCGTACATTGCTAATGCGCATGATCAGTGAAGCAGGAAGTAATACTAATGGAAGCTCTCCAATAATAGTTTTGGGAGAGCAAGGTTTATACTATTATAATTCTTATTGTTATTTATTTCTAATAAATATTTTGGGCGGTGATTATGGAGAAGAATGAGATTTTGAAGACAGGGGAGGGGTTTATTGATAGGAGTAAAGTTCGGATTTTGCTGTGTGATAATGATGCCAAGAGCTCTAAGGAAGTTTTTACGCTCTTGTGTAAATGTTCTTATCAAGGTAATATCCAATCTTTGGATTAATTCGCTTTTGGTGTTTTTAGTTTCTGAATTTTGTTTTATTTAATAAAAAACTGATATTTGGCTTTCTTGTTATACCATTTGTTATTTTGTGTGCTTTTTGTGTTTCCAATATTGTTAATTGATTTGATGTAATCTGACACTAAGTAATACCCCCTCCATCTCAAAAAATTTGTTTTACTTTCCTTATCAGTTTGTCCTAAAAAGACTGGCACGTTTCTATAGTTAGAAACAATTTAACTTTATAAGATAATTTGCAGGGACAGAAATATCTACGGCTTATTTTGGACCGCACATTTCAAAAGCCTTCCTTATTTCCTAATTTCCCTATCAAGTCAAACTAAAACAATCTTTTTGGGACAAAGGAAATACTATGTGCTTTCTGTAATTGTAATCTAACTCATGCTTACAACAACAACAACTACTACGTCTCAATCCCAAACAAATGGGATCGGCTATATGAATCCCACTTCTTTCGCTTGAACTCATTTCATATCATCATCGCACTAAACAAAATAAAAGTAAAATATAAGTTAATTATATCCTTATCATATTTAATCAAACTCATGCTTATAGAAGTAAATACTGAATCATTTACTTGAGTTCTAAAATTGTCAGCTTCGACTTTCTGTTGCATCTTTTGACTTTGTTACTTCGTATTTATTTGTTTTGACAATTCGCGGTAAGCATCTTAGGAACTCTTCAGAGTATGACTGGTTTGAATTGAATTTAAGTTTAGTCACTCTTGTTTTCTGATGTTAGGTCAATCTTCAGTTGCTTACCACACGGTAAACTCAATTTGTCAATGATCTTACGTCTAAATGTGATGATTGTTGTTATAAAATAATATATTAATACCTGCAATCTAAGTTACTCGGACTCGGGTGCAGGTGTCCGATACGGGTGCAGATCTAGATGTCGGATCCTTGATGATCTAATTTTTAAGATTCGGAGATACGGATCTAGTTATGGATACGGGTGCGGGGATTCGGCTAAAAAAATTCAAATATCTAAAAATAGAGTTATAAAACCTAAATTGTGGAATATTATGTGAAAAACTTGAGGAAAAAATATTGATCAAGAGGAGAATCCCCAAAGGAGATAAAAGGAAATAGAGTCACATAGAAATTTTTATATACGAGGTTATTCCATTTTCTTTAATTTCACCTTAACTTTAGTTTTGATTAAAGAAATCATTGAATCTGTACAGAATTTCTACGTCGATTTTGGTCAAAGTATCCAAAATCGGTTGACCAGATCGGGTACGGATCCCACACCCACACCATATCCATGTCGCATCGACACGGGTGCGGCACCGAAAGTGAAGAGTCCAGGTAACATAGCCTGCAATCTACAGGTGGGGACACACTGCTTTTTTCCTCTAGATAAACTGAAAGATAAATTTGTTTCTGACCTTTGATAAATTCAGTTGGTTCATATTTCATTGCTAGTTCTACATTCTTATATTAGGGTTAGCTGGTGAGAAATTTCTTCATTCAAAAATGACATGTTCTAGAGTATTTGTGGATAAAACTCAGAGACTTCTAATAGAAATTGCAGTAACTTGCAATTCTGATATCCCAAAATTGGACGGTACATTTTATTTTTAGTAGCAGCACCAGTTGCTCCTTGAGATCCAAAACCTACTAGTGAGAAGTTATGTTTTGTAGCTACAGATAATTCTTTTTACAAAGATTTGTAGCTACAGATAATAAATGCACCTTTATATAAATAGCGGTAACTTGCAGTTCTATTGTCCCAATACTTGGATAGTAAATTCTATTTTGAGAAGAAAGCACCAAGTGCTCCTTATTCCAAAATGTATTAGTGACAGATAATGTTCTGTAGCTGCAGATAACAAATGTTCTTTGTCAAAGCTTCTTCTTGATTAAACACTGATGAACTAACATGTGTTTCTTGTGCATTTATTGTCTGTAGTTATCTATGTTTTCTGTCTAATGCTACTCCTGTATAGACTGCGGTTGTGGTTCCATCTGAGCATCAGCCTGATGCACCAGAAACTGATGATCGAAGGACAGGTCAGTGGTTCACATAATTTTGAAACACTTAGTGGAATCTAAATCTACTTGTTGATAGTTGATGAAAATGAGAACAATCTTCATTTAGAAAACAAATGATTAAGTAAATCATTTTCACTGCACAAGACATTATTGCATTTGGATAGTCTAATCTTATCTTACGTTACGTGATGTTTGCTCAATCCTATAAGATAGAGAATGCAACTATGTATTTGAAGGTGCAGCTATTAGTTGTCAAGTTGTTATATGGCTCAAACCCTTTTCAGCAATGTCACCCCCACCATGCAAAAATAAAATAAAATAATAATAATAATAATAATAAATAATGCAAAATTAGCTTGTGGGAAATGGTGGTGGCTGTGATTTTTCTTTCCCTTTGTGGTTGACTTTTATCCAAGTTTCTAGGTACTTGAGTATTTTCCCTTGCCTTGAACTAATGTTTATACAATTTAGCAGTTACAAGGCATGCCTAAGAAAGATCAGTGCAAATTAGAAAACAGAAGTAAGCTTTATGTAGAATGTAGATTTGACATATATACAGGCAAAATTAATAAGTTCTCGCTATACTGCTATGCCAAAAGTCTGAGGAATATATAAGAGTTGTTGTACTCCATGTGAAGCCTTTTAGAGCAGTTGTTAAGTTCATGTTAACTGATGTAGAAATGCATGTACATAGTGTTGTATTGTAAGCAACTTGATGGTAGTCACTCTGTTCCGTGCGTTCTGGTTTTGTTGGATTATAATCACGTGAGACTAAATTTCTGTGTCAGTTAATTTAACAGGTTCTAAATTGATTACTAGGTGATATGCCTTGCTTTACATGCTTAGAGAAACTGAATACTTTCTGAGAGATGAAACTTTTCTACATCTTGAGAAGAGTTTCAACTTAGTCATACGCTTATGTTAACAGGCGATATTTCACCATTTCCTAAGAAAAGTGAGCTGAAGATAGGCCAGTCTTCCGCCTTCTTTACCTATATCAAGTCAAGCATGCTGAAAAGCAATGGCCATAGCGCGACCTCTATCCATGAAACTGTGCCTCAGAAATTAGGGATTGAAGAGAAGACTTCATTGGGTCGCCATGTACACATTGATACTAAAATACAAGTCACTGGAGATGTAGTAGAAAGTCATTTGCAAGGTGATGGCCATCCAAGCAGTAACAATATTCCAAAGTCTTTTTCTATTGAAAGGTCATGTACTCCCCCTTTATCACAGGAATTTCCACATTACTGGAACTCAAAAATGGAGGAATTCTCTCAGGTGCATATGCATCTCCAAAATGATGCTCAGCATGATGTTTCCAGTGTTCATGCACAAATTTGTTATCCCTATTATATTCCCGGAATAATGAATCATGTCATGATGCCGTCAACTTAAATTTATCAAAAGAGCATCCAACATCTCCATAATCATGCTAATTTAGCTTTATTTCCTTAATACAATCATATGCCACAATATACTCATATGCACGGGATGTCATCATACCCTGTCTACCCGATGGGTATCTGCTTACAACCAGGTCAATTGCCAACACCACATATATGGAATTCAGTTGGGAGCTCATCTTCTGCTAAAATCAAGGTGAGCAAAGTTGATCATAGAGAGACAACTTTGATGAAGTTCCGGCAGAAGAGAAAGGAAAGATGTTTAGACAAGAAGAGTATGTTAACCGGAAACAACTGGCAGAGCGTAGACCACATTTGAGGGGTCAGTTTTTAAGGAAGGTCAATGGTGTGAATGTAGATCTCAATGGGTAGCCTGCTTCAGCAGATGATGACGATGTTGAAGAAGAGAAAGAGGATGAGGAAGAACAAATGGAAAATCTGGATTCTTCACGAGGATGATCTTTGAATATTCCTAAGTTGATTGCTACTTTGAGATAGTTCTCAATTGTGTCATCAGAATTCCCTGGGGTAGAGACGTATTGTAGCCCATGGATGAATACAGAATTATGCCTAGATCTACATGCACACAAATGACACAAGATTTTCTTCAGCTTCCAATCAAATGCGTCCTTGGTCTACATGCACAATCAGGTGTACGAGGAGATTGAAATTTATTCCTGCTCCCGACCCCTATCAGTCCTGTGCTTTAGAGCTTAAATGAAGATTCTTGAGAAGCAGCCTGGATATGAGATCTTAATGGGTGGCGCGTGCTATGGTTTTCCCATGTGATGTCACTGGAAGTAATAGTTATTAGATCCGTGTCGGAATGAGGAAGTAGATGTCACAACCCAAACTGGAGGGCCATGACGGGCACCTGACCGTACTAGTTAAGCACCATCTGACATGCATCTGTGACATCAACATAAACATAGGTGGGCCAATAGGGCCATAATATGATACTCAATAGACTCATAAGGAAAACGTGTATGTATTAAATAGTCTGAAAGATTGATCTATATAGATATGCTGAACATACTATATGAGCTAACAAGGCTGTCATGATCATCTGTGTGGCAATATATGAAACACAAGGATTGAACATTATCTGACTGTACATAACTGTCTACAAGCCTCTACTGGAAAACATAACATAACGTGGTGGGGCCCTATATATAGATATAATCATGCTGACCCCTGGAGTCTCCGAAGCAAATGGAGTGCAACAATCTTAACCGGCTGAGTCGACATCTACTAGATGGATCACCAACCTATATCTCGGGACCGCCGGGCGTGAACGCACCGCTCAAACAATAGGGAGTCGATACGAATAATGTCACGGGAGTACGTAAGGCATGGAAACAACATATACATAAGAACCATGAAAAGAATCTGAGAAATGAAAGTCAATAGGTATATCTGAATGTATCTGCATGACTGTATAACTGGAAGTGTCTACATAACTGAAAGTGCTTCTGAGGGCGTATGATATGCATGCTTTCTTTCAAAAATTATATACATATATAATATAACTGTTAGTGCTGAGAAACGTACAACCCGATCCATAAATGTTAGTGCTGTGGAACGTACAACCCGATCCATATATCATATCATCCCGCATCCAGGGTATCATCATAATCATCATATACCAGCTGATCAGGCGGTGATGCGTATATAACGCCTATCCCTTTCCCCATACCCCATATACATCTAATAGACGCGTATATAACGCCTTCTGGTCATGGGTCAATGTTCATGTGTATAAATAAATGCAACGCATAAATAAAATGAATAACTAGAACTCTCGAAGTGACATAAAGTCGTGCTACCTCCGATAACCACCTTTGAGATAATATCATCAATATACGTAATCCCATGGCCAGTGAACAGAAGGAATAATCATAAAAGAGGTACAGGAACATCAAAGATTAGAGTACTCCTAATGCTTCTAAGAGTAAAGTAATATGGAAGTCTGTTCATACGTTCATTCGTTCATATCATAAGGATCATGCCAAAATGAAAGAAAGGATAGCCTTAACATACCTGGATAATCTCTTCTCAATCCACAACCAAGCTTAACATAATCCTCGTCGTCTCTGATAAGTGAAATGATATCGTCGTCAACATATAAGGTCATGACTATCGTATTTCGCTAATCTTATAACCTACGGAAAAAACGGGGGCATTTCCCCTTTTTATACTACATCCCAAAAGACACTAAGGTCGTCAACATGACCAACAACAAAAACAACAACCAACAATAGCAACAAATACAATATAATCCAATATAAACCTCTTCGATTACTTTAAGAATCATATCGAGCGGCAAGCTCGTTTAACGAACAACAAAGCGCAATTCGAACCCTATTCTTCTTTCATAATTCAGTTCACACCCTTCATAACACTATACTTATGTTTACCATATCCTTTTCCACCCAAAACATCATAAAGATAATCTCTAAACAGTCCATATATTTTAATTCTTCAACCTTCACTTCCGAGTCCTAGTTTTACATGTTTTCCTTTTTCACTTCCTTCAATTAAAACACGAATAATCTTAACAGCAACAGCCACAATATAGTCAGGTTATATTCCATCATTTCCAGCAATTAGAAACCATATTTACATCTTCAAAACAGTCCAACAACACGACAATAAGTTACTAGCATTTCACGACGAGCGACAAGCCATGATTGGAACACATTTAACCCGCATTACCTTTTGTAAGTTCCTTTATTAATTAATAATATTCTCAACATGATAATGAAATCATTTATTACAAATTCCAGCCTTATACCATAGGATTATAACAAGAAAACTTGACATGAAAATCAACTACTTCCGAATAGCAATTCTATTCATAAGTTCAAGCTTTTCTCGTCAATTCACCTCATTCAACATCAAAATAATCATAAGTGCAACCAAAAAACAATATATACTCACCTTATATAGTAGCCCCAAATTGAATCCCAAGATTCCCTTAGCTTATATTCACCTTCAACAACAACCCAATACAATAAAAATGATTTCCTTTCACTTAGGCTAACTTTCAAGGTGTAACTTGCATCAAATCTTTGTGTTTGGCTCTTAAATCCATGGGAATTGATTATAGAGGGTTTGGGAGAGTTTATAGGGAGTTTAGGGGTGAGCAAGGGGTAGAAAATAATGCAAAAAAATAAAAAATCACATTTCTGGTTCTAATATTTTTGATTTTTTACTGTTCAACCCGCGTCACTGTTCACATGCATTACTGTTCATCCAGTGGAATTATTTCAGGGACTCGATTTTTCCATCGTTTTTCATAGATGGCCTCATTCCCGAGCTTACATTAATCAACTTACGATATGAACGACGCAAAAAAATTTCGAGGTGTAATAGTAGAGACACAATGCACTTTTACAGTGCAAAAGGAGATCACTATGACATTCCTTGTGGGAAGTTTCATGAAGTTCACCGTAAATTGATGATACGGCATGTAACTGATTGATCAGATCGTCAGCTTTGAGATCTCCCTGAAACTTGGTTGTAATGATTAATGCCTATTGAAGTTGTAATTATTAATGATTTGCCCCCAGGAGTTTAGCTCAATTGGCAAAGGTTAAGTGACTTTTATCTTAGATCACAAGTTCAAGCGCTACGCCAAGCCAACTAAGTCCAGTATAAAGTGCAGAAGGGTATAGATGTGGGTCCATATTCCTTAGTTTCGAAGGCTGCGATTGACCCAAATGTTGGCTCCAAATGGATTTGTCGGTCATAAAGAAAAAAGAAAGATAAATGCCTCTTTCATCCCATAATGCAGCACGTTATTCAGCAGTTGGCTTGAGTTCCTATTTTGAATGTTAAATGGAAGCAGTTGGGAACCTATTTTAGCCATAAAATGCAAGACATGGGATGGGAGCTCTCTCTGTCATAATTTGACATAAAAAAATGTCATTGGGATAAATGGTTCTCTAAAACTGTTTTGGAATTGACTTTACCTAGTTCTTCCGTTGATAGTGTCATCTTCTTAGGAAAACGCAAGAAAGTTTGTTAGTCTTGTGTAAATTGTATCAGCCGTCCAAGAAAATATGCATCAACGTGATTGGAAGACGCTGCTTATATTATACCCCTGAGGTATGACCCTTCTCCGAATCATGTATGAACAAGGGATGCTTCGTGCACCCAACTACAGTTAAATAGTAGTTAAAAATGATCTCCTTTTATGAGTTGCAACAATTTATAGTTTACCATTCTTTTATTACTAATAAAAAGTGGACCTTGCTTCCTTAACAATAGCATAATTGGTGCAGTGATACAATACCTCTTATTAATCAAAGTCTCGAGATATTCCTTGCAACCTAAATAAGTATGGACCCTCAACTAATCTAAATCAGCCACCTTTTTAAGAATTTATCTTTGAAAACTCTGCACCAACTTAATAATGATGGGCGTATGTTCAGTCATCATTTTTCTTCATTTCTTTCAAGGCTTAATAAGTGCCACAGCTTGTGCTACTTTTCTTCACCTTTTGGTATAGAGAGAGCTCTCTCTGTACCGAAAAACCGGTCACAATTTGAGTAAGAGTAAATGACCATGTGATTTTGTATTACTGATCTCCGATGTCTTAAGATAAAAAAAAGAAAAAAAATAAAAAGAGAGAGAGAGAGAGAGAGAGGAAATTAGTGAATATAGCCTTTTGCAATTTGAATTCAAGAAAATGAACCTGCAAAGACATAAAATTAAAACTAAATTTGCAAAAGCTACGAAGCATCCATCAATTTATCCAAACAACCCCTTGAATTATGTTATATACCAGCAATACTTTATAATTACTACTTTCTAAAGAGAAGTCCTCTTTTTACTCTTGATTGGCATCGAATCAATTTTTAAGGATCCTCTCGCATTTCCTTCCTTTGCCACAGCTTCACATATAAGATGGGTTTTTAATACAATATTAACAACAAAACTCATTTCCAAGCAAGTTAGATTGACTATATAATTTTTTTTGCTATATACTCCCTCCATTCCAAAATAATTGAGGCTTTAAGCTTGGGCACATGAATTAGCTTAAGGAATTCATTAACTTCTAAAAATTAAGAGATGTTTTGACTAAATAATTTCTTGATTTTATGAAACCTCAATTATTTTGGACCGGAGAAAGTAGTAATTAGTTTTTGTGATGAAGGAGGCTTGTCCATTAGAAGGGTGAATGCTTTGTTAGCACATCCTACTGCTTTCTATAATACTAGCAGTAATGCGTTAGCTACTACTAGTTCTATGTTACCTGTAAATATTGTAAGCAACAGTGGCAGTATGGTGGCAGAGCCACATATGGAATCTCTGTAGACAGTTTTTGTTGAGTAACACTTATAAGTATCTTGGGGAAAAAAAATATGACATTAGTTTCGGACAAGGCTAGAAGATTCCTAGTAAACATCAAAACATAAAATAGAATGCTAATAAATGACTAAAATTTCATCCCAACTACTTGGCTTTAGTGCAAACAATCAAAAAAATGTTTTTTTACATTTTCGCCTATATAGATCTTTGTCTTCTATATAAAACGTTTTTTCTGTAATTTAGAAAGAAAAATTAATCAACCTATAAGAAGGGAGAAATAAGTGTGTGCCACTTTACTTAATTCATATGCTATGATAATACCTAGTAAACAATGGTCTCAATTGTACAATGAAGTATATTCTAAGCCACCTACAACAGCCTGTCTTTTCCATCAGAAAGCAAGACAATAAAAAAGCCAAAGACAATGCTAAGATTCTCGTTATGATGTTATCTATTTTTCACGCCGTTGGAAACGTGTCTTCTTTACAACAACCTCCCCTTTAGAGCGGAGCTAAAGTTCCAGTTATGAGTTTAGTCGAATCCAATACCTTTTACCGTAACTCTATATTTGAGTTAAGAAATCTACTTAATATGTGTAAATAATTTATCCGAAATTGCCTTTTCTAGAATAACTAGTAAACTCAACCCATAAATTCTGAATCCGCCTTTGCCCCAACCCCCACCACAGTTTGTCTTTCTATACAAAATGTTAAGCCAACTACTACTTAAGATGTTGTGGAAATCACAAGGACAAAATAACACAGCAAAAACAACTCCACTGCACCAAGTCCTCTCAGGTATTTGGCCTATCTGCGGACAAACCTTTTTTAAACTACTGTGAAGAATGAGATTGCCATTAAAATACATCAGTTCCATCTAATTCTAAAATACCACAACTTTGCCTAAAAAATTTACAATATGAAAGACTACTCATCTGTTTCAATGCAGGGGACTGGCAACATTATCAGAAGATCAATCTTTATCTTCTTGCAGAATTACCAGTTTTTCACTACTACAGCAGCACTTCTTGCGTTCCCTTTTGCTGTCTCCGTTCTTCTATTACAAGCATTCATCCCCTCAACGTCTTTCGTCCGAGCAATCCATGATCACCTGCATGCTCTATTTGATGCAGCAGGATTACCATCCTCTTCAAAACTATTCACCCTTCTCAATTCAAAGCTTTCACAGACCATTGCCATCTCTTTTCTTGCATTTCCCTTCACCTTTTCCTCCCTTCTTTTCGCAAAAGCGTCCATATTTAAAGCTCTCACTGATCAGAAACCATCCAAGAAACCTGCAGTTTCTTCCTTTTTCTCACTCTACAGTTCCCTTCTTCTCACTCAACTTTGCACCTCATTAGTCATCATCTCAGCAAATGCAACTTGTTTCACTCTCCTATTTTTCGCCTTCAATATATTTAATTGCGGATTTAACCTTTCATCTCCGGAATTCATTTTTTTAATTTCAGTAACAGGAGCAATAATTTACTCAACCGTTCTGGCCAGCACTATGATTATCTGTAACTTGGCACTGGTATTATCAGGAATAGAGAAAATTGGAGGGTACGTGGCAATTCTCAAAGCTTGTTTCCTAATCAGAGGGAAAACTGCGACAGCATTATTGTTAACCCTAATTTTCAACTTGGCTCTGGCTGCAGTTGAAGCTCTATTTCAATACAGAATTGTCAAAGCTTATCATCACAAAAGAACAGGCTTTTCTGCTATTTCTTTGGAAGGAATGTTCATTGCTTATTTGTATGCCATTCTTCTGGTTCTTGATACCATTTCTAGCTGTCTTTTCTTCGAATGCTGTAAAACGGGTCGCCAGATGGATGAAGAGGGATGTTTCCCTTATCAAATTGAGATTGAAGACAGAGATAACCATGCAGTTCTGATGACAAATACCTTAGAGGAGCTTTCTTGATTTTTTCTCAGTAATTCAACTGATTTTGTATTATGATTCAGTTGTCACGTGAATTCGTTCAAATATAGGTTCCTACAGGAGTAGATGCTGTTTCAAACACGAAAGGTACGAAACAGTTCTTCGGTTTATTGTTGTATAATTATGATCTCAAGAAGACTCATTAAGAGATAGGGTAAGGCTGCAAGTTTTATACAACCCAATGCTCTATTATATTCCTTCCATTCTCTTCATGCAGATCAATCTTGTAAGCAGTTAATGTTGAGGAATTAAGATCTCTTGGCTTCTTACAATTTGAATAGAAGAAGATGTCTTTTTCAGATCTCTTATGTGAAAAAAATGAGGATCTCTTGTAAAAAAGTCATAAAACTTTATATTATGACCAAAAATCCATTTCTCCCGTTCATGTTTGGTTTGTAACGACAAGTCTACATGATTTAATGAAATCGTTCTGATCAATCTAGACGTTATATTAGGTAGAACATTTACAAAGTAGACTTAAAAAATGATGTATAGAATTGAGTCCCTGGTGCATTTACTATTTTATATTTAACTTGAAGGAACATATACATGAAGATTAACTAAGTGCAAATTACCTGTAGGGAATTCACAGTAGATTCTAAAGATTACAAAGTGTTCTTGAGTAACATGTGGAGGGCCAAGCATGAAAAATAACAAGATTTCGAGATCACTTTTCTGCAATCAATGAATGAAGATATCATATTATTTTCCAAAATTTGACTTTGAAAAAGGCGGGAAACTAATCCCACATCCTACATTTTGTTACACTGCTATTGCTAAAAATACCTATCTCTATCCTCTTCTATGCTTTCTGTACAACTTTCCGTGTGTGATTCCCATGACAAGGAACCTGTTTCTATGTTACAATGAAAAGAATCAACTAGAAATCTAAATACAGGGGTTAGTAGAGCTTTGTACAAACTACTCATGTTACACTTCCAATTTACAGTTTGCATGGGCATAATCTCCATCAAGGTGAAGCCGACACCGCAGTAACTACATTTGCACCAACGATGACTTCCACCGTGCATGTAGGTTCAACAAATGCATACCCAAATTTGCATTCTTTAGATGCATTTCTCAGTTTAATCATGCAGCACACACTCCAGGACGGACGGCAGTCATGATCACCCGTAAATAACAAAATCCAGGTGATACGTTTTTTGGACCAACGGGTTGCTTGCATCATCCAAGAGCTACGACAGTGTGTCTTCTTCAGCTTCTCTCTGCAAAGCACTCCAACAGCCCAGACAAGAATGTGTCCTTTTCAGTTTCCCTCTGCAATGCACTTTGCCATTTCCAGGTTCACAAGCTTTAATGTTCGACGTTCTTTCTTGAACCCAGAAAAAGCCAAAGCCAATAGATCAATATTCGAGGCTTCTGGTTTGACTTAAGACCAGTGTCTTTAGTCAACACAGTTAACTAAATTCCCTGAAGCATGAATCATCCCCATTTACTTCTCACCCTTCTTCCTTGAGTTACTTCCTTCTGCATTCTCCGTTTCCGCTTCCTTCTGAACTTTCTTCTTATCTTGTTCAGCCTGCTTCAAGTTCTCTTCATGGGCTTTGCGGAACAACCTCACAAAATTTAAGAGGGTTGCAGTGACTGCATCGAGTATGAAACAGATACCACACAACAAATAATTAGGAGTCAAATCCTCAAAATCATTAGAACACAAACGGGAACAATGATGCATAAATGAAGCATATAAAGAAATAAGATGCACCGGATTGAATAAAATGCAATGTGGACATACATTCAGAATTTTCGAGTAAATTCTTTGCATGTAACACAAATACAGGTGGTGCAAACTAGGTCAAATGCTAATTTGATCGATGTTAGCTCATTTTAACTAGAAAGGACAGTTTAAGCTCCATCCGCAGCTATGCCCCAAATGGTTTGCCAGAGCCATAGAAAATGTAAACCTCTACTAGGAAACTTCTCCACATATTTTAGATCTACCAAGTCTGATAACTTAGACATCTTGTTGGAAAGTCCATGTTTGGCACAACCTTAATTGAATCTACCTTTATCTTTTTCTGAATTGGGCTGAGTAGAGGTTCTATCCCCAAGATGATTAGCAGTAGAGTGCCTGTAATATACCTATTACTATGTTCTTGTACTCCATAGGACCACTTTCATCAGCTCAATTTTTTACAGAAGGCCAATGAAGGGATAAAATATTTTATACAAATGCTACCTTGTTCAAACGGACATTTGGCAGGATCCTCATTGAAGTATAGTGCAAGTGCATCTGCATTTCTGCCCTGTGCATCAAGTACAACCATAAAGCATATCATTGACACTATAGAAATTGATTGGTAACATAATATAACAAAGAGGTAACTAAATGAAAAGGAAATTACCGCCACGGAATACAACTCCCTGAGAGAGCCCACCTCTGCTTCAGATGCACCAATGAATTCCTTTAAGGTCTGGTTTGCAGGAGTAGAAAATCAACTTATAAGGACCAAATGATGGTGCAAATTTTACTAATTTCAAGTCAAGAAATGATTCTAACTTAATACCATCATGGAGTGAATCCTAAATGTTAAGCAAATAGCGAATTAAGGAAAGGAAGTAAAAAATGACTAAAGGTAAAGATATCCAATTTCACGAGGAAGCAACTAGTGCTAGTCCATCAAAATGCAGCTGCAAGCTAAAAGACTATTCTATCCAGCAATCAAGTAGGCGGAAGAAATGAAAATTACAATTCTTTGTTATCTTCCATCCAAATGTAAACAGCAGTGCTGTACTTCTCCAGAGAACTTCTACCCTCTGTCTTGGGAAGAAGGGGGATACATCACTGAGGACAGATAAGAAAAATTTCTCACTTTCGGCTATGACTTCCATCCTGCTGCCAGACCATTACCGACTGACCCATACATAAAACTTTATTTGGTTTTATCAACTATTTTAGGTGAATATTTGAAAAATCATACGCTTCAAGGAGACCAAGGCTTTGGTGAAGAAATGGACCATGGACTTAACTCAACCCCAAGAGCTAGCTCATGACGTGAGAATTGCTTAAGACCATATAAGGAGACAAACAACCCATCCCTCAGTCAATGTGGGACACTTAACAACTTTCAATTTGACCAAGGAAAACTCTTTCTCATATCACACCTATTACAGAGTATTTGTTAGTGCTCAAGTTTATTTTGATCCATAGATATACCTTGCTCAGATTGAGCAACCCATCAGTCAGATAATAGGATGAATTAAACAAACTAGGAAAATAAGATGCATTTCATGGAAAAAGAAAAGGCAGATTAGGGAGCGGGGCCGGGTGAGGGCGGGGGGGGGGGGGGGGGGGGGGAGAGCAGGGAGGGGAAGCAAACATGAAAGATATTAAGACCTTTAAATGCACAGGGCTTGGTAAAGGACAATTTACAACAGAAAGGACCTATTCATCCAATTTGCAATTCTACAGGAAGAGGGAGAAAACTAGAAGTCCTAAAATGCAGCATTTTAGCCCTCCTAATATGTAGCGGTGTAGGACACTATAAGAATGTGAAGGCATGACTGAGACATCATTTATGAAAGACTTACAAGCACGGTCCTACCTTGCAAAAGATTTCAGACACAGGGCCGTCATTCTCAGATGACTCCAGCTCCTTCTTAACTTTTTCCAGCCCCTTGATGATCGCTTGCATTTCTTCAGCCAAAGATTTCAATTGAATCTGCAAGGAGAAACTAATTTCTAACGAATCCGATAAATTAAAGAAGTATCAATAGAAAGAGATAATTTGATAGATAACCTTTGATGCAGCTTCCATGCTTACAAGACCATCATGGAAGTCTAGAAGTGCTGGTGACTTGGAAGCAAGAACCTGAGAAAAGAGAGATAATGTTAACATAAGATAACCTCACATAGTATACAGTTAATAATGCCTTATTCAGAGAGGAGGGATAAAGAAGGATAAGGAAAAACAGGAAAATATATTCAGATAAAAGCATAAATAAAAGGAACAAGATTCCAGTTTGTATAGAAGATGGGTATCTTTTGTAGGGAATCATATTTCCTTGTAGATTCTCTACTTTTTAGTATACCACGTGTATGCTAGAGTTTTCTCCCCATCTTCAATAAAATTATTTTACGTTTTCAAAAATAAATAATTAAACAGAGAGGAATAATGTGAAAACAAGAAGATTCTTGGAAACAGCAAAGATGAAATGGATAGTACCTTACAAAGATAATGCATGAGTGTCATCTTGTTGTTAGTAGCACGGGTATCAGTGAGCTTCAAAAGACTGTCCAACTTAAATCCAATGGCAGCACCTGAAGTAAGGAATTACATGGAATTTAGTCTTGAAATTTTAATAACCCAAACTTCAAACTTCTTGTTCACACACCTTATAATGTCCTCAACATGAAATCACGTCTTAAGTTCCATCGAACTAATTCACCACATAAAATAAATCATAATGTTTTCTTAGTGCAAGAAGCAGTAGTAAGCAATGATTATATTCGTGTTTATACTCATAAAACACTGACTATATTTTCAAAATTACAATCTACCCGAAGCTTTCCAGATCCCAAAATGCCAAAATCAAGTAACTTTGGAGCAAAACTATTGAGTCAGTATCTTGTTAGGACTCTAGTCGACTTAGAACAGCTGAAAAGTGAAGATGGACAGAGTTATTTACCAAACAACAAATTAAGCCTGAATATTGAGTCATCTCTCAATGTGTTTAAATCTGATAGCTTAAGTCCATGAAGGTATAAATTAAGCCTGCACCTCATCATGGCTAAATTAAGGTTCTTGGACTCATTTTACCATTTTAAATTACATATATTAATATTATATGCAAGAGTTATATTGATACTTGTTTTATAACAGTAGGATCCTGAATATTGAGTCATCTCTCTTGTGTTTACAACAACAACAACAACAACAACATACCCGGTGAAATCCCACAATGTGGGGCCTGGGGAGGGTAAAGTGTACACAGACCTTACCCCCACCTTGGGAGGTAGAGTCATCTCTCTTGTGTTTAAATTTTCTTTTTCAAAAATTTGGGAAGTCTGAATTATGTGACTTAACTTTATAAGTTTGCAATATGAACTCATGAAACTAAATGGACCCCAGTGGAGAAGAATGGATATAGAGGATTCATATTGCCACCTCAACTAATTTTGGATTCCCAAACAACATACTTAGGGTAACGCTTATGCTACTTATTTAGGTAGAAAGTGATATAAATAATTGAAACCAAATTCCCCCTGACTTAATCAGAAAAGTATTTCCCGTTCTAGCAACAAGCACATATTGTTTTGAGTTTTCCCCATAACCAAAGAGCATTAAGTTCCATAGTTGTAGCATTAAGAAAAAAAATCCATTTTGTATTTAGAAAATAAAATTTCCCAATTACTTTATATTTAAGAGAGTTAAAGGTTTTGAAAACCTACAGGATGGGCATCAATGGTTGAAAAATAAAATGCTAGTAATGCTAACAGAGACGTTCTAAAGACAGGAATTCTTACCTCTGGCAGTTCCCTGATTTAACGTATTCCCTAGAAACAAAATTTTCTTCAATATTTCCTTCAATTTTAAAGAATTTCGGACCTGCTACATGCAAATTGATTTTTGTTAAAAATAAGATAAAAATAAAGAACAAAGAAGAGATATGCAAAAACTAGCAAATTACCTCTTCGCATGCAGAGTTCACAGTGTTTAAGCTTTTCTTGAAGTCTGTCACCTGAAATGAAGCTAGATTCAGATGACACAGAAATTACTTTAGCACAGAAGATCTCTAGATGTACACAAACCTGAGACTTGAACTGAATCTTGAAGAGAAACACTCTTAATTTAGATTCTACTCGTGGCACCTTCATCAACTCCAAAAAGAACTGACAGTCAAAGGTAAAATCAGGAACACCGGAGAAGCATGGGATCTAAGCTAGAACGTACTGTAAAACGGAAGCAAGTATCAGCTATTCCTCAAATCTTGAAATTGCAAGACGTCCGAAGGCAGGGAAAAGAAACAATTCTTACAAGAATCTCCCAAACTTGATAATGGAATAAGGGAGTACATCATAAACTGGACTTTAACCACTCTAATCATTCAATCATAAGAAGGTGTTAACATTGTTAAAGTCGTCATAATCATGAATATCTGTCACCTGCCATGATCTCTCAACTCAGTTATCTCTAAAAACATTGAAATTCAAAATAATTAATCCTTTTTTCACCAGGGGACGGCCACTAGTGTTGTTAATCATTTGTTTAAAACTCAAGAGATGTTCATCATTTGGTCAGAACTAAATTGACTGCTTGAGCTTCATCATTTGGTCAGAACTAAATTGACTGCTTGAGCAATTAAAATTTGGTGAATGAGATCACATCATTTTAGATTTGGCAAACTTTATTAGTATTTAATATTGTTAATTTCATAATGTTGATTTCTGTGCTGGTTAAGATATCCTCACCAGCCAAAGAAAAAGAACAACTTCCAATTGGACTAAGCTGGCACAATGGTCAATGGGTGTCAGATATGTTTAGGCCTCTTTCTATTCTACCAATTGCCAAAGTTGTTCTTATATTTACTAGATCAAAGAATCCCTTTTTCTCTTATCTTTTCCTTAGTTATTTCCCTTATTATCGAGACACCAGCAGATGAAACATGCTCATTGGGTCTCTGCTTTCCCACCTCCTCTCATTTTCTTTGCACTCCCAATCAACATTGACACTCTTCTTTCCTCCCACTCATTATGTCTTTCATAGACAACTATCCGGATGCTTTTACGGAAGGCGGAAACAACTTCTAAATGGGGCAGTAGGCTAGAGACCAGCAGCATACTTTGAGAGAAAAAAGCTAGGACTAAATAATAGTCGTTAGGACGTATTTGACAGGGTTTTGTTATCAGAATATTGGAACTCATGAGGAGCTCTTCTTTCATACATGTTTCTGACTTATAAGCTGTTGGACATATAATTTTATAAATATAAGTGTACTCTCTCTAACAGCTTAAGCTTTTAGATGAGATGGTCACACAACTTTAATATAGTACCGCAGCATTCAGAAGAAATCTCATGCTTTTCTCTATAAAATGACAAGAATATATGTATGTCAATCTTATCCGACTAATAGACCAATATCATATATCAAAGCAAACTTAGGTTGACCAAAGAACTATTCCGCAGTTAAACATTTAAAATGAAGCATATTGGCCTTGTTCAACTTTACTTCCCCACCGACTGACCCTCTTTTTGTTTCGAACAGAAGTTAGTTGAGGTTACTGATGCTAATATGCTATTAGATGGTAAAAGAAGATCTCGTATTGTGAAGACTTGTCCTGTTACTGAAGGCTAGCTACCATGGCCAACCTAGTAAAGCATCATGAAGTTACATTACACAACCTAAGATCCAATCATCAGACATAAGTTTACTAAAGGTTGCTTTAACACCTAATTCAGTTCCAAAATATAGCTGGATGTTTCTTGAAACCAACCCAACTTCATAGAGCACCTATGACAACATATCACAGTAAATAGAGATGAAAAATGGCAAATGATAGGGATGTAGAAAATATAACATAAAACAAAGACCATCACCATGCAGTGATTAGATAGTAACTACAAAATTGATGTGCTAACCTGTTCACACTTTCCCAGAAGCTCCCTGTCACCAGTGTAACCCTGAGCAGTTGTATTAGTAAACAATCATTTAAGAGATTTAAAAGTAAAAACATATAATACTTTGAAGAGATATCGACTGAGAGAGAGGAGACTGAAATGAGTAGAGGAGCAGAGAAAAACGAGAAATCGAAGTCAGCTGGAATAAGATCTTCAGACCAGTAAACTTTACCTTAAGAAGATCCATCTCATCTTTTGTAGGACAAAACTTTATCAGATTCTCCACCTGATCTGCATCTAAAATAGACTCATCCATTGCCAATGCAGCTGCCTATGGCCATAACAGAACCATTGTCATTTCGTAACAATAGAGGACTAGAGAACATCGAGAGGATAAGCAAGAATATTAATCAATCAGCTTGGCCTCAATCTAAGACCAGTTGGGTATGCTATATGCATGCTTGATATGCATTTTGCACTGTTTAGGCCCCTTTCATTCCAACACAAAATAATGCCTTTTATTCGTTAAAAGTTTGTTTTTCATGCAAATTAGGGATTCTCTTAACCTCGCACTTCTACACTGGAATCACCTAGGGACAAGTAAGAATATTCAAGAGAAAGGGAATCACCTAGGTCTACCAGAACCCAGTATGTACAACCACAGAGGAAAGAAAGTTTCTTATTCTATGTTCTGTTCTCTGTTTACCCTGATTTCAGGTTTTACACAGTTCTGGTACACCTAAACAAAGGACAGACTGTAGCCTGACATTTGCCAAATTGTATATCAGAGGACCAAAATAGTCAAAAGAGAAAGTTGAAAGATGAAGGAGATCTAATAGAAGAAAGGAAAGTGCTATGAGGTCTCAGCATCTTGCGTGGGGTACTAGACCATTTGAACCACAATGAAAAGTCTAATTAACAACAAAGTAGTTGCCACATTAACATATCAACCTCAGTTTTTTGCGGCTGTGGATTCCAACAGCCAGAGAAATTCTTCCTTTCTCTTTCCAATGAACCAAGGTAGGTTGGATTAAGATCTAATACCCATCTGTCTCAATTGTTCCCCTACTTTCCAGGTATTGGTGTATTCTTTTCAAGCTTAAAGGGAAGGAGGAAAATAAATGATCTCTTGTACTCTGACTTGATAAGGATGGATAACATCTACAAGTTTTTCTTTCTGTATAAACCCAAAGTAGTCTGAATTATGTGAACCATGCTTATGACCAGGTCGCTTTCCTTTGTCGCTACTATTCTTTTTTCCTTTCATTACAACACAATTATTTAGCCTCTACAAATTTTACGATGTGAGCTGGAAGAAATGTTTAAAGTAGTAGGACCATGGAAGAAAGCAAATAATCAAGTTAGGTCACTGACTAGGGATCGGTATTTCCTTATACTATCAGCCATGAGCACTGTTAAAATTTGATACAGAAAGTGCTGTACGTGACTTCTAGTTGAGCTGAAAGAAGTGAAATTCAGAACAATTTGAAGATATAGACTCTCACTATCCTAAACACAGATATAGAATCCCACTATCCTATCCAGTTATATTTTGTGTGAGTGTGGGCATGCCTGATCAAGACAGGGTGTTATTTTTTCTGTAAAAATAAAGGAGACAAGACTTAAAAAAAGAAAACCAAAGAAAACAGAGAATATTTAAGAGAAGCACTAAACTAACCATCATGTCTGGAAGTGGCATTTTCACCTTTGTGAGCATAATCTCAGTATTATTTGCCCTTCTTAGGTCAATCTACCGAACAAACAGAAAGAGAGAAATTAGGGAAACAAGAACTCATGAGCAGTGAAAGAAAACAAAGAAAAGAGCTCATCAAAATAACCAATGTCAAATTCTCATAGAAAGCAACTACAGTTAATCATCTAAGAGGGATCTGGCAAAGAAAAAAAGAAATAAACATGAAAGAACAAGGAGAGACCGCAAGAATAAACAACAACATAAACATAAATAGCATTCTTCATATTTTAGATTCTTTGCAGACAGTTCCTAAAAGAAAGGCGTTGAGTCATATTGATTACCAGATGAACCTTGTCTGGTTTAGAATCAGCAGACTTCTTTTTTCCTCCAGATTTACTCGAACTACTTGACTTGGGGGTAGCAGAGAAAAGAACCTCTATTTCTGACACATCAAACTCTGGAGCACTTGATTGGGAGCAAAAATTATCAGTATTTCAGTTGAGTTGAATATAAGCACCGTGAAACTAAAAAAGCAAGGAACATACATTTGAGGCTCTCCATGTCTCTGCAGTTCCTCCCATAGGCTTCCCTGTAGCGCCCTGGTTACCTTGCTCCAGTGCAATGGCTTTAAATTAGATCTTGTCCGTGAAAGTGCTGGAGCTCTCCCACCAGGAAGTCCTCTACCAGCTGCCCCAGGACCTTTAGAGCCAAATGCTGGCGGTGGGGGAGGTCCACCACCTGGAGGTCTTGGAGCTCCAGGTGGGGGAGGTGGACCAGGTGCTCTGCCTCCAGGAGGTGGTGGGGGAGGTGGACCCGGTGCTTTACCTCCTGGAGGTGGTGGAGGAGGTGGTGCTCCACCAGGGGGTGGAGGACCGCCACCAGGGGGAGGAGGTGGCGGTGGAGGCCCACTGCCGTAGGGAGGTAGAGGAGCTGGAGGGCCTCCACCAGGAGGAGGTGGTGGAGGTGGTGGACCGCCATACGGGGGAGGTGGAGGAGCTGGAGGGCCGCCGTAGGGGGGAGGTGGAGGAGCTGGAGGGCCGCCGTAGGGGGGAGGTGGTGGAGGTGGTGGGCCGCCGTAGGGGGGAGGTGGAGGAGGTGGAGGAGCTGGTGGTCCGCCATAGGAGGGAGGTGGAGGAGCTGGAGGGCCGCCATACGGGGGAAGTGGAGGAGCTGGAACTCCTGGTAATGGAGGAGGAGGAGGAGGAGGTGGAACTGCCAACAGTGAAGGAGATGGTAAAGATGCAGCTTGCGAAGGAGGTGGAGGAGGTGGTGGTGGTGCTCCAGCAAAAGAAGATGGGGTGCAAAGAGGATGATGACAAAGAATTGAAGATGGAGTTGGTGTAGGTGGAGCACAGTGCGAAAGGGGAGGGGGAGTCGGTGCTAGAGCATTTCTCGAAGGAGGTAGGGGTGGTGGAGGTGGAGGTAGAATTGATGTTGGAGAATTTCTTGGTATAGGTGGGGGTGGAGGAGCTGGAGGTGGAGGTGGAGATGGAGGTGGAATTGGGGCCAAAACATTTCTTAGTGGAGTTGAAGGTAGGGGAGGTGGAGGTGGAGGTGGGGGAGGTGCATTTCGTGAAGGAGTTGAGGTTGATTGAAGTGGCTCATCCTGTGAAGGTGGTGAAGGAGGAGAAATGTGCATAGGAGGTGGTGGAGGAGGTGAAGCTGAAGCACCAAGTAGAGGAGGAGGAGGAGGAGGTGGTGGTGGTGAAGCACTCATTGTTGGTAAAGCAGTAACTCCAGGCACAACTGAAAATGGTGGAGGTGGCTGGGGGGCACCATGAATTACAAGTATAGGGGGAGGGGGAGGAGGTGGTGGCGGTAGAACGGACATACCAAAGCTAGGTAATTTTGGTGCAGTGGGTGCATATAGAGGTGGAGGTGGAGGTGGAGGTGGAGGTGGCAATGAACTTAATGTTACCAAGGAGGAAGTTGCACAAGCGACATTTGGCGAAGAAGTGGGTGAGGGGTTTGGTGATAATACCCTACCAACTCTCAGTACAGTAGATGATTTGGGGGGTAAAGTTGGGGGAGGAGGGGGAGGAGGAGAAGAATTACCCATATGAGTCATTCTCAAGCCATTTAATGATGGAGAGGAAGGCGGAGGTGGAGGCGGTGGTGAAAATGATTTGACATTATGACTATGAGAGCTACCCATATGAGTCATTCTCAAGCCATTTGATGGTGGAGGAAGAGGGGGAGGGGAAGGCGGAGGTGGAGGTGATGGTGGTGATAAGGATTTGACATTATGACTAAGTGATAGGAATTGAGAAGGTGGAGGTAGGGGTGGAGGTGGGGGAGGGAAGGAATGGTGGGTCAAAGAAGCTGTTATAATATGGCTTTCCGGCGAAGACACAGGTGGCGTCACAGAAGCTGGCATGCTAGTACTTGCTTCCTGAATAGGAGGCAATTCAAGTGATAAAGTGCTTGGATATTGAAATGAAGGCAGCGAAGATGGCCGGGGACTTGTAGGGGATGCCTGAAGGTCAAGTGCCTGGCTTTCAACTGATTCTGATGAAGAGGTCATTGCAACAGGTCCTTCCTTGACTGCTGATATATCTAATGATGCAGGACATGAAGAGCGTTTCTTTGGAATACGACTTGCTCCAGCTAGAATTTTAGCTTCTGAAGAAGCTCGAGGAGATGGCGATTTTGATTTTAACCCAGATTGGAAATCCCTGGTAACAGCAAGCGCAGGTGGAGCACTCTTATACCTTGATGGTGGATATGCCACATGCATTGAATTAGTGTAAGAACCTTTATTAGAAGGGATCCACCGAGACACTGCATTTGGCTTTGCTAGTCGCGACAGAGTGCCCAGGGATTCTTTCTGTTTAGATTTATTTTTAGGTCCAATCCCATCAGCAGCAAGTTTGGAGTTGGATGCTAGCTGTTTTTTTAGAGATGAAGGTGCCTTTTCATTCTTTCCGTTATTGATATCAGCAGTCAACTTTGAACCCTGCCTCTCCTGTCTAAAGGTGCCTTCTATATCTTGCTTATTCTCCCCCTCTTCTGACATGACACTTGCCCCCGGTGTTTCTGGTTCTGAGTCCTTGTGACTAGAAGCATCAGAAATCACAACCTTGGAGTTTATCAAGTTGTCCTTGCCCCCTAAACCATTTGTTGTTGATGCTTGTTGAGTGGAATCCATATTTCCGTCTAGTTTGCGATTAACTTCAACAAAAGTATCATCTTGAAAGGCATGATGCTCCACCTCTTCTTTCCATATTTCAATGCTGTCATCATCCTGCATACTGTCCTGAACTGAATGGGCATCAGATTCCCCTCTTCCATCCTGTCCATCAACAGCATTGCTGAATATCTCTTCCACCTCAAAGAACTCGTCTGGGGAAGTACCTTCAGTCTCATTATCATCTTCATCTGGTGCTTCAGTGGTGATAATAGATGGAAGAGCATCAGCATCCGAAAAGAGAACCTGGTACAGTAATGAGCATTCTTCAACTACAATAGTTCCCAGTTAAAAGATAATTAAAAAAGAGCCAAGTTCAGAGGAATAAATACCAAACCTCTGCTTTGAACTCCCTAGAAAATTGGTCTTTTGCATCCCATGGGACATCAACTTCATCGCGAGTTAACATCAAAACATTTGAGCGAACAAATGCCGTGTGAAACATAACTCGGAATATCATTTCTTCCCTAACTAGATCATCATCCAAATGGATGCACTCAAGAACAACATCTCCTTGGACGCGACAGTGGATATCTATTTTCACCAGTGCACACTCTTCCTGTAGAGTGGAAGTCAGCGGAATACTTCAGATTTAGCTAATTACATGTAAGTCTCAAATATTTGAAGCTTAGCATTACCTGTCGGTAGAGGCGACCATGTTGTTTTGTCTTTGAAGTTGAAAAGAGGAGTTTAGAACTCCTATTGGATGTCGGTGAAGCAGGGTCCAGACCGTAGACACGAACCAACAGTCGGCAACCCCTCCCACCATCAAATAGAGGAAGGACCCTGAGTATAATACAATCTAAAGCAAAAGGAATATCTGATGGCAGCCAATCTAAGCCAATATTTCTTCTGGTGATATAGTGAAGATATCTAAGCTGAGATGGCTGCGGATTCAAAGGTGATAAAACATAAAGAAGCTCCCTAGGAGCTTGCCTATATACCATGTCAAGAGTCTTCTGCTCACCCGTGTATTGCTCTCTGTACAAAAGAAGGCCAGCAAGCATGAAAGCAAGTACAGGCCACCCTCCCCTCTCACAGTGCATCAACAACACATTTTGTTGGCCCTCGAGTGAAAGCCAGCTCTCACTGGATCTCAAGAAGTGCTTGATCATCTCCAGTGGCAATACAGGACACCCCTCATATTTTCGAGGATAATCCATGACAGTCATATCATACTGCGTTAATATATCTGATATTTGGCTCCTATGATCTCCTTCTTTGAAGTTAAAAACCATGAAAGAAGCATCCGGATAATGGTCCTGCAGCTGAGCTACAATACCTCCCATGTATGACTTGTACTCATATTCGTCCAATGCGTCCGTTGAGAAGCAACAATCAAATACTGCAAAGTGAGAATTAAAAGGAAAAGCAGAAAAGCATCAATAGTTATAAAACCAACAACAACAACAACATGCCCAATATAATCCTACCAGGTGGGGTCTGAGGAGGATAGAGTGTACGCAGATCTTACCCATAGTTATAAACCAACCACATAAATTATTGGTCTAAATTACATCCACCTTTAAGAAAGTAAGCTTTACGGATATCACTTAAAATTGTAAAATGAAGTTAAATCTTCCAAGCCACAGAGCACAATTAATAGGCAAACCACAATAATGGAGCATCATATTTTCAGTGTCTTTTAACAACAAGCTGAAATTCCCTAGCACTAGTTATTTTGCAGCTCATTCACTTCAAAGCAATTTGTGACATGCTCATAGTTAAAACTAAATGAGAGACATTTCAAAATGTGTAAGGTGTAGCTCCAAATGTAGCAAACCATGATGATGATCAATAAGCATTTCTTTCAAAAATAGCTGGAACAATCTTTTGGAATTCTTTTTTAACCAAAAGTCTTTAGAGAAAAGCTCTTTCAATTTTTGTAAAAACTGAAAAACTAAGCCAAAAATGTTGTTCAGAGGGTCAAAAACTGAAATGTAGGTTATCTAACACTTCCTCAGAGGCTCAAACATTACAGAGAAACGCGAAAATTGGGGGAGAAAAACATACCATAGACCCTTTCAGAGATCTCTAGAAGCCGATCCGGCGGCTTCCTATAAAAGAATCTTCTAAACAGCGCCATCTAATGGCGCCGTTTCTCTATCAATCGCATCCAAAACCCCTTGTGTTTCCCCCCTTTAACTTGCAATGCACACCAATTGATCCCTAAAAGGTCTCAATGGATCCTCAACAAAAATTTCCACAATATGACATTTGATTATTAAATAATAACCCAAATGGAATAAAGGGTCGTTGATCAATGCAATATCGGAGCTGGGTTTTTGTTAAAATTAGAGCAGCTCACTTACAATTGAAATTAGACAATGAGGAAAAGAATTATTATTATTGTTATGAGGAAATCAAGATTTAGAGTAAGGAAAGTGACACTAAATTGAAACAATTTGGTATTAGAATGTAATGAAAATGAGATGTATGATTGATCATTGTCATTGATGAAACTTTGCGAGGTGGTAAGACAAACAAGAACCGGATTCGGAATCTTGACCCGAACTCGTTAAGGTCGTTGTTCGTTAGATTGACGATCTAATGTCTATATGTACACGTGGCGTTATGTCCACATCTCAAAGCTGACACAAAGAGAATGTCAGAAAGGAGATCTTAGTTTTTGTATTTACTGACAAAAGACCGACATCCTTTAAACTGCAAAAGTCATAATCGAACCTTGTTACGTAGTATAGTTTTGTCTTATTAGTGGTCAGTTGCCTTTTTATTTTCTTTTTTTTGTCTTCTTTAGTTTAGAAAACGTGAAAATAAAATGTACTCCTTCAGGTCCTTTTTGTAATTGTACATGGTTTAAGATTTTAACATATTCGTTAAAGTTTATTTAACAATATAAATTATGAGAAAAATGGATTTGTCTTATATTTTTCTTATTTGGTGATTAATTAATGACCATATGACGTCTTGTAGCACTAAGAAAGGAATTGAAAAGTTAACGTCTTCTTAGTTTTGTTATGTTTCAAATATTTGATACCAACATTTTTTTATTTTTTTTTTGATTTTGTTTTTTTTATTTGTTTATTTAAGTGATAGATAAAAAGTATCAGCAATAGAATTACTGTTTCTTGACTTTAAATAACTGCATATCTAGTAGTTATGCATACAATTATCACAATCCTAATTATTTCTAAACATTTTAAAAGTTTTTAGTTTACTATTACAACTAGCATCATTCTCATGAATTTAGTAACAATTCAGATTCAGTATCAAGTTATTTAAACAATAGAATGATGCCTTTTTTGTACATGAATATAACTTTTTGCCTTTTCTTATTGCAACAATCTGTATATTGTTGTTGTTGGACTTAATTAGGCATGTAATTTAACCATTTAAGTTAACTTCTTACTTTAATTATACCGATTGTTGCAATAAGAAAAGGCAAAAGTTATTTTCATGCCTAATTAAGTCCAATCGCATAAATTGATCACATGTGAAAACAAAACGATTCCTATTCTTCTGAACTTCATTTAATCCTCTCTATCTATACTTTTTTGGATAAAGGGTAGTATGTGCTAATATTGAAACTTAAAGGATACTTTTGCAATTTATAAAGTTGAAAAATTTACACACCGTGACACGTGATAGCACGTTTAGAAGTGCGTGGCAGTATTTTTTTAATTAAATTCCTTTCTTGAGCAATGTTTTAACATTAAAAAATAGGAGTCAAAACAAAGAAAATGAGAAGAGCTACAAATCGGATCAAGAATTGATGTGCGTGCTTGGAAGTTGGAATCACGCTGGGCAGAAACTTCTAAATAAAATACTCCTATAATATATGGTCAACATGGTTGACATTGAAAACAATTTGAGAAGGAGTATTAAACAAGTACTACGTACAATAATGGACGAAGGGAGGTAATTAACTAGTTTGGGAAATCAATGGGCTTGTAGGTTTGAGAAACCCAAGCCTAGGAAACCCATGTCCAAGTATTTTTTATTTTTTTATTTTTTTTACATGTCCTAGTATATTTGGGAAACAGTTTGGATCTATAAATAGCAAGGATCTATTGTAGTAGTGCAGAATTTTTCACTCTCTCTTAGTTTTGCATATTTTAGATTTTGTAACCTCCGCTGCGTTATTTGGTTGGTTAGAGAAAATGAAAAGGAGGCGGCAGGGGCCCGAATTTCGCAATTGCCGGAGCCAATATTGCAGCACATCATGTCTTTCCTTGAACTTAAAGATGTTGCTCTAGTGACTACCCTCTCCAACACTTGGCACCGTGCATGGAATTCACTCTCCTCCTTAATTTTGGTGCTCTATTTTTCCACGACAAATATGACCTTTCAAAGCTCGTCAACTTTGTAAATCAAGTTCTAGCAATTCGGCAAAATCAAAAGATTTGTGTAGAATCGTTTCGGCTATGGTTGCCTTATTGGCGTTATTGGACTCCTTATCTCCCAAATTGGATTAAAACCCTCGTAGCTTGTAATGTCAAACGTTTGCATTTAACAGTGAGCGTACCTATTAATAAAGAGATAGATGATATAAAAGTTGCCTGAGGACATTTTTTTATATGCAAAAGCACTAGATGTTTATTGTTGGCAAATGATTTTAAGATTTAAATGTCCTCCTCCTTTTGTTAAAGTTTTCATTATTATCTCCAATCTGTATTTTTGGCAAAAAAAAAAAAATTATTTCAAACTCTATGCATAACGGCCGCAATTTAGAGATATTGTGTTTGCATTTTTTTCAAGGACTTTCCGGTATGCAATTTGGTGAAACTAATCAATCTAAAGGCAACAAACTAAAAAAATGGCCATTTTGCTAAAAAAATATATTTTTTCTTTAGTGGATAGATGATTAAAAAAGTTGCACGGAGGACATCTTTGATGCCAAAGCACTAATTTTTATTTAATTTTTTATAAAATTTAAATCGGGTCGATTTTTTAATAGGTAAAAATTCATCTTTGCGAATCCTTTATCTCGAAATTAATTTTTATACAAATAATAAATAAGAAAAAATATTTTATACATAATTAAATTATATATATATAAAAGATAATTAATTAAAAATAAAAATTTTTTTCAAGGATTTTCCGATACAATTTGGTGAAATAATTAAGTCGAATGGTCGAATTGGGGTTTATTCTTGCCCTCATGTGGTCGAAAATTTGAAAAGATTTAGATTAGAGCTTTAATTTTCTTTTTCATTTCGCCCTTGAGATGTACTCTCTCCTCTCTCCCTCTCCTCTCTCTAATACCACCCGACCGCCCACCCCTCCCGATATCTTTGTACCTCGACATAGTCGTCCCAGAAAAATGGCCAGAGGATGTTTCCGATACCCGACCTTGAAGACTTGTATTTTTTTTAAGTGCTCAATCTCATGAACACAACTATCAAGAACTAAGTGTCGGATCGATATTTCAATACCATGTTATCGTTACATTACCTTCTATATTTAGTAGATTTGATAACTTTATTTAGTGTTCAATAGTTATTTCATTCATTTATATTATGTTCAATAGTCATAGGAAAATTGCTTGGAAACAAATCCAAAAAAAAGGATCGTGGTCGTGGCCGATGATTTGGAAACTTTTAACTCATCGCATAATGCAAAGTGACTTGATTAAACTTAGGAGCGATTTTTCGTAGGTTGTTGATTAAAGAGCGAAAATGACGAGTTTAGAGAGATTGCTAAGTCGTTTCTTTCTATGGCTAATAAAGAATCACGGCTTCTGGTTGTGTGTATGGCTTAGGAGAGATTCGTATGGCCTAAAGGTTTGACGAGATATTAAGTTTTTTACCTCGTGGACTACAAGTACGTGTTCCCCACAAAGATAGGATTAGAAGTTAAACATCGGAGCAACTCATACCCCGCATTACGGGGACCGGGTATTTTGTTGTGCAAAAGGACGGCCGTTAATTTTTTACGTGGATTTTTATATCATTGTTCTCGTTTTGAAAAGGTATGTAAAGTTTACATTTTGCAAGTGACAATGGTTTTAGTATATATGCCTAGTTGATTTGTATACGAGTTGGGAACTTTTTCTTTTAGTTGATTGTCAATTTGGTTGATTTGATATATATAGCAATAAAACATTTGGATCTTTCTTTGTTACTATCCTTAATATGTACTTGTATATTCTGCTTAATCTTTAAATACACCAAATTTTAGCAAAAATACCTCGTGAACCCGAATTATGAACACACTCCTACATGTAACAAAGTTGTTGAGCTTCGTGGTAAGTGACTTGGAAAGTTCTGATTTTGCAAAATGCAAAGTTCCTTTTGATATATATGTCTTACCTTTGTTATCCGAGTTGATTGATGCTATGTTGTCATAGTGATTTAAAGTCTTGCAATATAGTTATGAAAGCTACTAAGTTAATTGTCCTTATTTTGCTATTAGACACTTTTGAGATGTTTTGAGAAATGGATTTGATTATATTTTGATATGTAAGTCCGGTATTGTTGTTGATGTTTGGGTTGAATTCAATGTTATCGATGAAGTTTACAGAGGAAAGGATGTCAAAGTTTTGCTAAGTTTCGATAAAAACTTTGATAGAATAGTAAGAGGTGTACATGGTCTAATTATGATCTCTATTATCTTGATTGTAGACTTACGGACTGGAAGAAGGAGATCCTTATTTTGTGATGTTTAGATAGATTGAATAGTTCTTTTATATTTTGGCGTATTCTTTTGGCATGACTAAACCTTGAGTTATCGAATCTTGACAAAAGTAAGCAAGCGTGGGTTCTTGGACCACATTTTTTAAATAGGGATATTTGTATCCTTGACATTTAAGGCATATCTATGTTACAGAGATCTATTATATTGACATAAGCTATTAAGCTGTGCGGGATCTTATGTATCATAAGGACTATGTTTAGAGCATCATTTTACGAGGCTTGCCACTATATATATGACATGTTATTTTCTTATACCGCACCGCGCTATAGTCGCCGACCGACAAGCACGTAGATGTGCTATGGCACACTGCAGGTAGGTACGGTATGAGTCAAAGGGATGACATGATATATGGAGGGAAACATCCACTATCATTGATTGCTATTGTTTCTCTATGGATATATGTATATGATTTTGATACCTTTTCGAGCAACCTATGGCGTTCATGCCCGGCCAAGCCATCAGGCACCTTTAACGAGTACCACAGACACTTCCGAGGATATTTTTTTTTTTTTTCACTAAATATTTCATGATTCATTCATTGTTGATCTTGACTTTAGTTATGCACTTACGTCGCTACATTATTCTTGAAAGTTGTCATACTTTAATGGAAGGCAAAAATACATGCAGGTTCGAGTAGATAGACATACGTTGCTCAGCAAGACTATGCCACATTCAGTGCTGCTAACTTGTTGGTGTCTTGAAAATTTTGGTTGCTACTTTCTCTTTGAGAATCTATTCGGGTGTCTATGACTTGATATATGTTTGGGCATCCCATTTGGGGATATTAATTGAACCCTTTGAGATGCTAAACCTTTAGCTAATTGTTTCTTCCCGATACTTTCCTTGGGGACTAAACGATCACCCCTGTATGATAAGAAATGATTGTCCTAAATTGAATGATGCTACTAAACAACCGATGTGTTAATAAGCAATTGATGCCATTCTTTACCGATTAAAATACTACCGATTTGAATAGATATGTCTCGGCCGATTAAGGGTATTTAACTTGAGGCCACATATTTAAAAGAACGATTTCTATACGATGAAAATTTACCGATTTGAATAGATACTTTTTGATGGATGCCGGTACGAGTATAAGGTTTTATCCCTCGGTGGGCAAGGATGATCTCACATGACTTCACGAGGTAGAACCAACATGTGCTTTGGCAAGGCAATTTAGAATGGCCACTAGTTTGTAGCCGCGACATGATTAGTTCCTTTGCCATATTCCGGAACCGTGTCCGAGCCTCCGTAATCAAAGCTCTCAAAGTTTGATTTAGTTGTGGATATTATTTATGTTCCTAAACGTCACCCTAGGGGGTGGTGTATCATTTTTCTAACATTTTTTTTTGCGAGGTACGAATAACGCAAGGCTAAAGTTTTAGAACAAAGATGTACCAAAAGATGAAGATGAAGAAATTTGGAAGCACGGCATGTTTGGCCGAAGAACTAGTTGGGGCAAATAGGCTCAAGTCTTAAACCTTATTTATTTCTATCTAAATTTGTATCCAAGTATTACGTATAGATGTTGGGTATGCAAGCCCAAATTAATAGTTTATGATGGATATGTTTAAATGGATATGTACATTATCTTTAAGGGTTTGAATGTAGTTTTAGTTCGAATTAGAAGTACTTTTAAGTTTATAATGTTTTAAGTGTTTGAATGTAGTTTATGATGTTTAAGTGTTTGAATGTAGTTTTAATTTTAAGTACTTTGAGGTTGAATTTGATTGTTTATAAGTGTTTGAATGGACAATATTTAAGTGTTATATATTTGAACATTGTTTATGGTTGTTGTGTTGCATTGTTGATGAATTGGATGGCAAGAATCTTGCTAAATTTCGACCACGGAGTGGTCGAAAATCGGCCTCTAACATTTCACAATTTCGAGAAGACGAGGTCGAAATTGTACCCAAAAATTCAATATTCGACCACATGTGGTCGAAATATATACCAAGAGTATCCTCCCGGATTTCGACTACGTGGTCGAAAGCAGGCCCCGATTTACAATTTCGACCGGCGTGGTCGAAATTGAATTTTTATTTTCTTTTTATATTTAAATATAAATAATGTTTTCGACCACGCGTAGTCGAAAAAGTTAAATATAATTTAATATAAAAATAATTTTTCGACACGTGTGGTCGAAAACAATTTTTTCCTTAATTTCGGTAGAATGTGATTTCGACCACGTCGAAAATTTCGACCCACGTGGTCGAAAAAATTTCGACAGAAGCATAACTCTCGTATACGCGTGTGGTCGAAAAATTGGTCGAAATAAAGGCTTTTTCGACCTCGTGTGGTCGAAATTTTTGGTCGAAAATCCCTGTTTTTTTAGTAGTGAAGGTAGAATTGGGGTTTATGTCTTGCCCTCCTGAATTCCACACGGTTGATATTAGAGCACCTAACCTTCTACAGCTTGAGATGTACCAACTTACAAGTCATCTAAAGGTATTTAATATAAATCCGTTAAAGCCCCGATATCCTTGTCTCCTCGATATAGTCGCGGTGAAAAATGGGTAGAGGATGTTTCCGGTTTACCCGACCTTGAAGACTTGTGCTTAATTAAGTGCAAGACTCTAAAGACCATCAAGATCTCAAGTGTCAGGCTCGATCACCTTCGACTAGTATCTGACTGTAATCCGATCACCCTTGATTTAGATACTCCTAATTTAAAACGGTTCTCATTTGTTGCCATTCATTTCCAACATTGAAACTGAAATCTTCAGTTTAGTTGGAACCCAAAATCTCCTTCAACTCAGAAACCCCTGACAAAAGACCGACATCCTTTAAACTGCAAAAAGTCATAATCGAACCTTATTACGTAGTATAGTTTTGTCTTATTAGGGGTCAGTTTCCTTTTTATTTTCTTTTTTTGTCTTCTTTAGTTTAGAAAACGTGAAAATAAAATGTACTCCTTCAGGAATACATTTTAAACTCTTGATTTTTCTTGCTAACTTCAACCATTCCAGGGTTGTTGAATTATCACGCGAAAACGACGAGGTTATTTTACGTCTCTCTCAAATTGTGTAAGAAAGTCTAAGCTTCCTAGTTGTGTAAGCCTCTTAGACGGAGATTCGTGCCGAGTTTACGAGATATTAAAAACCTTACCTCGTTATCTTGTGCCTTACGCTGTTCCTTATAATACGATAGGATTAGAAGTTAAACGAATCGGAGCAACTCAGAGAATCAGGGACCAGTGCACTTTGACGGTGCAAAAGGACGGCCCGTCAACATGTTGACGTGGCGTCTTTTCACGCCGTCAACATGCCAAGGCCCCTGAATCTCAGGTGGCAGAAGGACGGCGCAAGTCGACGGCCGTCGACGTGTTGACGAGCCGTCGACCCTGCTCGTCGACCTTGAGGCGGTGGAACTTTTGTTCCACTTGATATATATAGCAATAAAACGTTTTCCTTCTCATTTTACACCCCTCCAACCAGAGACAAACCCTAATATATTCTTCCCAACCTTTCCCAACATATTAGTGAGATTTTAGCAAGATCCGAGCCTCGTGAACCCGAACTAGTGAAGGGAAAGTTGTTCCTAGTGGTTCTATAAGTTGTTCAGAGCTTAGGAGTTGGACTTGGAGTTTGATTTCCCGGAGTTCCAATTCCTTTAAGTTATGTATATGATTCTTACCTTTGTTATTGAGTTGATTACCAAGAGTTTTAGTGATTTAATGTGAAGGAAATATAGTTATGAAAGCGGTAAGTTGATTGAGCTTAAAGTTGAGATTAGGGGCTGTTTTGGGAGAAGTTTTGGAATGGATTTGATTATATTTTGATATGTAAGTATTGGCATTGTTGTTGATGTTTGGGTTGAATTGGAATTTAGAGTATTGTTAAGTTTACAGAGGAAATGCTATCAGAATTTTGTTAAGTTTCATTCGTACTTGGATTGAATAGTAAGGGGTGTAGATGGTCTAATTATGATCTCTATTATCTTGATTGTAGACTTACGGACTCGAGGAGTAGACGTTGGATGTTTAGATAGATTTCCAGGTATATTAAGGCTATCCCTTTTATTTTTTTAGCATGATCCTTATGATACGAACGAAAAAAGTAAGCAAGCGAGTTCCAAAGACTTTATTTTTAGATAGTGTAGGGATATTTGTATCCTTGACCTCATATGTTTCATATCTATAGCTTCCAAAGATCTATTATATTGACACACTAGCTTCTTATGTTACTGGGAGATCTTATGTTACCCTAAGGAGTTCAGAGCATCGTTTTACGAGTCTTCATACATTTATATATATTGAACTTAGTAAGAATCTACACCGCGCCGCCTATGGATCGGCCGATCAAGCTCGTAGATGTTCTCTTTTTTTCTTTCACTACTTTCTCTAAGGTGTGAGATTACCCCTTTTTTTCGGGATGACATCATATATGGATCTTGAAATTTCCACAAAGAGCTTATCCCAGCTTATATACTATGATATATTATATCGTTTGAAAAAAAGCACGCATATCATACGCCGAGGCACTTCTCGCTATACGATTACATTACACTTTAAGATATTTGAATTACTTATTTTGTTTCGAGATATATTTCATGATTCTTATGTATATGTTGTTCTTATGTTTACATATTCAACGTTATTCAACCGACTCTCCTATTACTAGGAAAAATGCGTTCATGCCGCCGAGGTTCGGAGTAAACGCAATTATTTTCGGTCCGGCTCGGTGGGACTTAGGCGGGATATAGAGAAGGGAGCAATTTCCACTTGGTTTCGAAAGCCGATTTATTTTTGGTATGTTATTTTGATACGTATATATGGGTATGACGGGACCTTGTCCCATCCTTTCTACAACTTTGTATTTCATTAGGTGTAAACGATTATATGTAGTCGGATGTTTGGTTAAGCTCTTATTTTGTTTTACAAAGATACGTGGCGGCTAGTCGGCTACACTTTATTTTCGTATATATGTCTACGAGTATTTGAGTTCTTGATGCAAAGTTATGAAGCTTGTTTTACTGAAGTCGGAATATAGTTCGGTTATAAGTCATATATGGGTCACAGTTTTGTTATTCGGTAAGATCCGTTGGTTACGAGTATAAGGGTGTAGCCTTAAAAGTCTTAGCACGTGTCATGACTATTCGTTGGGTTGACATTATAATTATACCAAATGATCTTGAGAGGAAACTTGGTTCCTATAATTTCGTCGATATTGTTCTTTTATGTAAATACAAAAATGAATTGAAGTATTTAGTTGTGGATATTGTTGATAGTTTGCTTTGGATTTCTCCTCAACTGGACACCTTATCTTTTCACCAAGCTGACTTAAAGACCCTAAAGTTTATCTATGAAGATGCCTCAGATGAAGATGAGAAGTCTTGTTGCACATCTTTAACTTGCAAATGTTGGAGGCATAAGTTAAAGCAAGTCAAAATGCAAAACTTTACATGTATGGAGCAACATGGGAGAAGAAACCATCCAAAATCCGGACCTCTTAATTAATGAGGTTGGGTGATTCAAAGGCGTGAAAATGGGCTACGGGATGACCCGTTTGTGGAGCTCGGCTACTTTGCGCAAGAAGCAAAAGGGTTATGATTTCCAAATCAAAATCGTCGATTATATACGGTTGATCAAGACGTCGATGAGGAACAAAAGATGCACAAGGAGACGTGATTAGAACTAGTTTAAATAGAATCCCTTGCAATTGAAGTAGTAGTCGGAAAAGTTGGTTAAGATATTTATCTTTCTATGTCCGTAGCTTTATCTTCCTTTATTTTTGCTTTCTTATATAGCTTATTTCATTATTTTGTATTGCGAGCTTAATCTTGTACTGGATTCCAAAATTATCAGAATATCACTAAAAAAAAAAAAAACATGGCTGACATTCGATTGCAGATTTTATTTGATGCTGCATTCACGTTGCGTTTCAATTATGGTGTAGCCTTTTACTCTTAGACGTGTATTACTATTCGTTGTTGCATTTGTTTTGTATCTTGGTATTTGCTGTCATTTTCTTATAATCCTGCGTCGATATTGTTCTTTTGAGTCGAGAGTCTATCACAGATAGCATATCTACCTCACAATAAAGTCTGCATATATCCTGCCCTCCTCAAAAGCCACTTGTGGGATTACACTGCATGTTGTTGTTATTTCCACATTCGCATCGCAGTAGATATATAATCTTATTTCATTGCGCACTTTCAAGATATCGAAAATAGAAAATTAAGAAGAAAGGTGCTCATTAGCTTAAATGAGTGTGGACAAAGGACTAGCTCACTTGGTGAATTTCCTATTTTCCGATGGGAATGCTTTAAATCCCATCAATAGGTAACATTTCCTTCCTCTTTCCCACTCCACCACCACCGTGATGTAATAAAGAAAAGAAGATTAAAAAAAAAAACGATAGGCAGTAGCAAAACGACTTTCTTTTGTCCATTAGCTTTAGATATCTCTTTTTGGGCCAATGACATTGAGCAATTATGGACGTAACCTTTTCCGAAGCATATTTTTTGCGCGGATTACTCTTCTCTTGGGGTGGTCTTTCATTTTTGTCCCTCAAATTGGTGGTCTTTAATTTTTGTCCTTCGCCTAATACCTCGAGGTTCTGGGTTCGAACCCCAGCTTAGTAAAAAAAAAAAAAGGAATTTTGAAAGGCAGAGGTTTGGATTCGCAAGGCAGAATTTTGACAAGGTAGAGTTTTGCAGGCAAACTATGCCCGATGAGGCAGAGTTTTTAGGCAACCTGTGCCTAGCAAATTTTTATTTAATTTTCGCCTGAGCAGGGATTCAAAACCGAAATCCTGAGGTTTTAGGCGAAGGACAAAAGTTAAATACTTTCATTTTGATGGCCAAAAATTAAAGATCACCCCAAAATAAGGACATTAGAGCGAATTGCCCTCTCCGAAGTTGGAATGAGCCCAGCACTGTGAGTTCAAAGAGGCCCTCGTAAGTTGGAGTAAGCCCAGCACGGTTGTGTACGAGTACTGACCCTGCCGGATCTCATGAGACATCCAACGTCAACAAGACTCCATTAAAATATAATATTTCCAAAAGTGTTTACAAAAATTGAACTATTAATGTTCAATCATCTTGAAGATTAATCAATATTGATATCATATTAACATGATTGAGGGCCAATATATAGCGGCATCCCTCATGTCCAAATTAGATCGAGGGGAATTAGTCATTATTTATGCTATTGTGATAGACATCATTTTAAGCTGTTGTGTAACAGACTCATATCTACTTTTCACAGAGCATGTAGAATATTGACAGTCAACAATTGACGTTGTGAGTAAATAATTAGGAATTGTCATCTATCCCAGTGAGCATGTACATTTCGAGAATTAACTTAGACACATGCACATTACCAACAATATATAACAACCAAAAATAGTTTCAAGTCTGATGCAAAAAGAAAAATAATTTCAAGTCCTCCTCTCAGGAAAGGGAAAAGATCCCGTCCAGTAATGATTCGTCCAGTAATTCTCAATGGGGTCTTGTGATATTGCCACGTATTTAGGAATTGTTTAAAGGTCAAGATTAATTTGTTGCGGATACCATCTTCATTTCAAAATATTACTCCAGCAAAGTCCGCAACTTCAATGGAAAAATAAACTTCAAGTCAATTCTCACCTCCTTATTTCACTTTAGGGCTTTGTTTTCTATTAAAATTTTCTCTAATAGATCTCAGATAATCACTCATATATATTTAGGAGATTGTTGGTGCAAATTTGAAGAAAGTGGGTCAACAAAACAGTTGATTACCGACAAGAAGTCAACAACATAGAGAATAATCGGAGTAAGTTCAAATACAATAATGTCGTTTGAGCCGTTAGTATTGTTGGCAGCAACATCATTCTATTAAATTGGAGTATGCATCATTCACAGAAGCTTAGCTAAAGGAAGAAGTTGAAAATTATTGTACCTTGAAACATAAATGTGACATAATATCTACGAAAAAATCTTAAAACTTTTAAAAGGTTCTTGAACACCTGGCAACATCTCAAGACCCCATTGAGAATGACCGGACGAATCATTAATCACTACAAGAAAAACTATATTTGGTAACAATTTTTTTTTTGTTGCCATAGATTGATTATTATTGCAAAAAATACTTTTGGCAAAAAAAAATAAAAAAATTGTTGCATGAACTTTTCCCTACGGCTGTTATTGCAATAACGTACAACAACTTTTTTTTTTGTTGCCAAAAGTATTTTTTGCAACAATAATCAATACTATGACAACAAAATTAAATTATTTGGCAATAAAAAAATCATTTGTCAACAATAAAACTAAGTTGTTATTCAATTTAAATTTTTTTGTTGTGATTTCTATACTTTCTTGTAGTGAATACTGGAGGGGACCCTCTCCGCTCATGAAAGGAGAATGGATTCCAGCATCATCGTTCATTTTATAAGTTTGCCCATTGCTACGTACTAGAGCTAGTTTTCTTTTTCTTTTTTTGGAAGGCTTGGATGAATATATGGTCAATTAGAGTTCATTAATTTTGGAATAAAGTTCACTCACGTTTTCAACATTCTATTTTGTTACTCCCTCTATTCCAATTTTTGCTTTTCGAGAGTTAATTTGACTAAATTCTAAAGCTAAATTGGATTAGATTCTCAATATTTTAACATTGAAATTCATATATTTGAAAACTACATGAAAAGTACTATAAGTTGCAACTTTTCTCATATAAATTTGGTGAAAAATTACATCTTAAAATATTGATCAAAATTCATACAGTTTGAATATCGAGAAGCGAAAATTGTCACATAAATTGGGAAAGGGGAGTACACACCGAAGGATGCAGATGTGGTGATTTTGGGATTTGAGACTTGACGTCATAAGACGAGAAAATTTGCAAGTCAGAGTCATACTTGGAGAGCAAGCATACGTACTTTCCTATAGATTGGTCAAAGGATGCTAGTTGTTGAAATGTAGTCTTGTTGAACACAAACATTGTTTAATCTAAAAATATGGTAACGAAATTAAATTATATCGATAGCGAACGCAAATATTTAATGTCATATATAAATTAATCCTTCAAAGCGATTCCAATAGTACAAAATAATTATTCAAAGTCGCTTATAGCATGTTTGGCCAAGCTTCTAAAAATAGTTTATTTTGAAAAATATTTTTTAAAAAGTACTTCTGGGAAGAATATTTAATGTCATATATAGATTAATCCTTCAAAGCGAGTCCAATAGTACAAATAATTATTCAAAGTCGCTTATAGCATATGTTTGACTAAGCTTCTAAATACAACTTATTTTGAAAAATATTTTTCAAAAAAATACTTCTGCAAAGAGGTAGTTTGTGTTTGGCGCCTAATCAATTTAAAAAACATTTTCGAGCAGCAACTAGTACTTGACCAAGCTTATCAAAAGTGTTTGTAAGTGTATTTTCTCAAAAGTGCTTATTGGAGAAATATTTGTTTGGCCTCTGAAAAACAGCTTCTACTGCTCCCTCAAAATAATTTGTTTTCGCCTAAAAGATTGACCAAATACCACGCTTTTTAAAATTAAATGCCCGTTTGGCCTCCCAAAAGCTTGGCCAAACAGGTCGTGAAACCTAAAATTGACGAACAAAATTGAAACAGAGACACAGAGATTAACAAAAACCTCTTCCATTTTACGTGCAAACAAAATAGTGCATGCATTTTTCAGCGTTCACACGTGATGTTGAACGCATGGGACGAAAGATCGCCCTTGTATTCCATTACGTGAAAAGGAGATGTCTCTGTCTGCACTAGTAGTCTGCCATTCCTTAAACGAGATTAGCAAACGAAATTATGAAAATGATATAAGTAGAGATCCTAGTGAGAGATTAACAAGGAAACACTAAGTATATTTTTGTCAAACTAATTAGTCATTGAAGAGAAATTAAATTTGAAAATCTTCAACTAACTCATTGATAATACCAACTTCTTTTAACTATAGATACGTGGGGTGATATAATAAGAGGCGTGTTCTTTTTGTTTTACCATGCATAATACTTCCAGTACTTAGGATAGTATACGTGATGAAGTTATGAGTGCAGTTTAATGATCAATGAAATTGAAAAATCTTGAAAGGCCAAGTTTGAAAACTCAATAGAAATTAAAAAAAAAAAAAATGTTAGCCGATTTTTTCCAATTGGAATAATTAATTTGTGTAAGTTTCAGATTACAGAGTTATCTAACTATTTTTACTCGCCGAAAATAACAGGTACACAATGAGTTAATTGAAGTGCGTATAAATTAAACTGGTCTAAAAACCGCCATTATCAACATATGTGTACACACAAACGTACACAAGATGAATCATGAGGACAATTGGTTGATATTCTGGAACTAAAATTGGATAGATGGCCATAGTTGTCACTGACCATAGGGAGGTCAGGTCGGATGCCATACTTCATGATCTTTTATTTCTCAAAAATTTATTTAACAAACTTTTATTATTAAAAAAGAAGTCATTCTCGAAGAGTTAGAAACTCAAGCCGGGCGAGTTTTTTATAGGAATATAGCAAGATTCAATTGAACAATAGTCATTGGAATTAAATTAATAAGATATAGAATTATGATGAGCTGTAGTAACATATATTAACCATTAGACTGTCCGACAAAAGGGAGCTAGTAAGAAGAGAGAGTTGAAATTGAGGAGAAACGATTGGTTAATATTGAGTTCTAGTAACAGTAACAGACTAGAAACGCCAAAGAAAACACCATTTTTGACCACCAGCCACTGTAAATTATGGTCAAGTTGGGCGGCTTTATTTACCAATTGCCCCACACACTTGACAATACCAAACTTCTCTTTCTGCCAAAGGTTCTAGCTTCTCTCCCCATCAACGAACATTATTCCAATTACTACACGACATTATATTCGAACTAAACAAACAACCTTTTGATTTTTAAATAACACACAAGAGTCAATGTAGTCAAAATTTAACTACTAGGAGACCATAACTAATTATTAAAATACTATATTATACTGTATTCATGCATGTGTTCCAATTTGTTTTGGTCCACCTTCATGTTCTCTGAAACTCATCAACCACATCTTCCTAGGTTTATTCCTCACATGCATTTGATATTGTTCCTAAATAAAGGAACCAAGCATTCTTCTTTTTGCATTAAAATTCCCACCAGGACAGAACAAGAACTCATTTGACCCCTCAGTAATTAAATACAAAGAAGAAATAAAGATCTAGAGGAGAAGTGGAGGAAAACAAGATTCCGGGACACTTATCATGTCAGAAGTGGAATCTCATATTCTTCTTCCCATTGCATTACTCAATTTCTTCATTTTCATATCAGGTTTGTATACTTCACCCCTTTTATCTTTTTTCTTGTTCCAATACTAGCTACAACAACATTAAAGTATTGAAGCAAATATATCCTCATGTCATATGTTTGAAAGCTTTATTTGATCAATCTTAGATTAGAGGCTGATTTATTTACATAATCAAGTTTAATCTTGATCTATATATGTAAAAAGAGTCAATTTCTTAAACAACTTTCAAATGGTTTTTGGAGAGCAGAGTTGCTTTATTGCATCAAGACTGATGTTTTTACATGTGAAAATTAGGTAAAGTTTTTATATGGTTTTTGAGTTTTTGAGATCAGGCTTGCATTTATTGCAGCAAGACTGATGTTTTTTCACTTAGTAAAATAGTAGGACCTGGCTTATTTGTGCTACTCCCAACACCAAGCATTTCCTTAAAGAATGTTCCCTGTTTAAAAAAAAAAAAAAAAAAAAAAGGTTGTTCAACAACATTAAATGTCTCTTTATTTTTTTGGTGATTTGCAAGACTTACTTGTATTTATTGCATCATGACTTAATTTTTTTTTTATTTTTTTTTTCACGTTGTAAAATCATAGGTAGGCTTGTTTGTGGAGACTCACTGGAGACTGACAAGCAATTGCTGCTGAACTTGAAGTCATTTTTTGAGGATCAAAATCCTGTTGAGAGAGGATTTAAATATACTCAATGGAATCCTACAGATTTGTCACCCTGCAAATGGCCTGGAATTTCATGCAATACTTCCATCAATCGTGTTACTGGAATCGACCTCTCGGACAACAACCTGTCTGGGAAATTGTTCGATAATTTCTCAGCCATAACAGAATTGACCTATCTTGACCTGTCCAAGAACACATTTTCAGAGTCCATTCGACCAGACTTAAGCCGGTGTCAAAACCTGAAATTCTTGAACTTGTCACACAATATCATTGTTGGTGAGCTCAACTTGACTGGACTGAACAAGCTGGAAGTTCTTGATTTAACGATGAACAGGATTTATTGGCTAACAGTCCCTGAGATTTGTGACAACTTAGTTGTTGCAAATATTTCTAACAACAATTTCACTGGTGGGATTGGAAGAGTATTTGAACGTTGCATGAATCTGAAGTATCTTGATCTGAGCTACAATTATTTGACAGGGAATCTGTCATTCGGGCTTGATATGCTTAACGTGTTTTCAGTGTCTCACAACAACTTCAGTGGTCCTCTACCTTCCTGGATTTTCACCCAAAACTGTTCCTTGCAAGTTTTGGACTTATCAGAAAATCTGTTCTTTGGAGAATTGCCTACAACCATCTCGAACTGTAAAGGATTAGTAGAGTTGAATTTGTGGGGTAACTACTTTTCAGGGTCAATCCCTAGAGAGATTGGAACTGTACTGAGTCTTAAAGAACTTTGCTTGGGAAGTAATAACTTTTCAAGTGATATTCCAGACACTCTCTCAGGTCTAAGCAAATTGATATTTCTGGACCTAAGTAGAAACAACTTTGGAGGAGAAATGCAAGAAATTTTCGGGCAAATGACACAGGTAAGATTTCTCATGCTGCATGGGAACTCTTATATTGGAGGCATAGTGTCATCGGGAATTCCAAACTTGGTAAACCTTTCTCGGTTGGACTTGAGCAATAACCACTTCGCCGGTCCATTACCAGTTGAAATTTCTCATATGAAAGGTATGGAGTTTTTGATTCTTGCCAACAACCAGTTTAGTGACAATATACCTTCAGAATATGGAGAACTTCTTGCACTTCAGGCTCTTGATCTTTCCTCTAATAGGTTAACCGGTTCAATACCACCAAGTATGGGGAAGCTAAAGTCACTATTGTGGTTGATGTTTGCAAACAATTCATTGAGCGGTGAAATTCCACCGGAGTTAGGGAACTGCAGCAGCTTGTTATGGTTGAATCTCGCGAATAATCAACTTACCGGTCCAATTCCTCCTCAATTAGCGAATATTGGTTCAGATCCAATGCCTACTTTTTTATTGAATAGGGAAAAGGAAAAGATTGCTGCTGGCTCAGGGGATTGTTTTGCCATGAAGAGGTGGATACCAGCTGATTACCCTCCATTTAGCTTTATATATCCCCTATTAATAGGGAAGAATTGTAGAATCCTGGGGGATAGGTTGTTTATAGGAGATCGTTTAATGCCAGTCTGTGAACCTGGTAGTAATGTTCGAACAAATCAGGTACCCGGCTATATTCAACTTAGTGATAACAAATTGTCTGGTGAGATCCCTCCTGAGATTGGCTTAATGCAGAACATGAGTATGCTGCATATGGGTGCAAATCAATTTTCTGGCAGGCTTCCTTCAGAGATTGGACAACTGCACCTAGTAGTCCTTAATATTTCACAGAATAATTTTTCTGGTGAAATCCCAAAGCAGATTGGCCATATTAAGTGCTTACAGAACCTTGACCTATCATTTAATAACTTTTCTGGTCCATTCCCAACTAGCCTTAGTAACTTGCATGATTTGAACAAGTTCAACATCTCTTACAACCCATATTTATATGGAGTCGTACCAGAAATCGGGCAACTGGTTACATTTGAGAAGTCATCATTTCTCGGTGATCCGTTGTTGCGTCTTCCATCCTTCATGCACAACTCTACGAACAACACAAAACGAAACACGAATGAAAATCACAAAAAGCACACAAAGGTGGGTGCACTTGTGGTAATTGTGGCTCTAGTACTAGCTTTCCTAGTCTTTGGAGTCATGTCACTCCTTGTTTGCCTCCTTATAAAAGCCCCAATGGGTTCTTCAGTAAACTTACTGGAGGATACAGAGGGAAGACATGATTCGCCATCAAGTACTGGTGCATCCTCATCACGGCTGTGTGCAACCTCATCACGGGGTTCTGATGATGTTAAGGTTATCCGTTTGGACAGAACAAGCTTCACACATTCTGACATACTAAAGGCCACGTGGAACTTCTCGAATGATAGAATTATAGGGAGGGGAGGATTCGGGATAGTTTATCGTGGAGACTTGCCTGATGGAAGGGAAGTAGCAGTGAAGAAGCTACAGAGGGAGGGAATTGAGGGAGAAAGAGAGTTCAGAGCTGAAATGGAGGCGCTCAGTGGGAATGGATCCGGTTGGCCTCATCCAAACCTTGTAACTCTTTATGGGTGGTGCCTTGATGGATCAGAGAAACTTCTAGTCTATGAATACATGGAAGGTGGTACCTTAGACGACGTCATTACAGATAGAACAAGGTTTACATGGAAGAGGAGAATTCAAGCGGCAATCGACGTGGCACGTGCTTTAGTTTATTTGCACCATGATTGCTACCCTTGCATTGTCCACAGAGATGTCAAGGGTAGTAACGTGCTTCTTGACAGGGACGGAAGGGCAAAAGTCACAGATTTTGGCCTTGCTAGGGTCATGATTTCTGAACATACTCATGTTAGCACAATGGTGGCAGGGACTATTGGTTATGTTGCACCAGAATATGGGCAGACAATGAAGGCCACTACAAAAGGAGATGTGTACAGCTACGGGGTGCTAGCCATGGAGCTAGCAACGGGAAGGCATGCTATAGATGGGGGCGAAGAATGTCTAGTTGAATGGGCGACAAGGGTAATGGGAGACGGAAGGAAAGGGTTCACTAGAGCCATCATACCAGTTGCTCTATTGGTATCTGGCCTGGCAGAGGGAGCAGAAGAAATGTGTGAGTTGCTTAGAATTGGAATAAGGTGCACGGCTGAGACCCCGAATGACCGGCCTAACATGAAGCAGGTACTAGATATGTTGATTAGTATTCCTACCAGCCAAAGGGGATCCAGCCGATCCAACCATAGCTTTGGATCAAGTCGTAGCTCTTCTCCATTACTATGATGGAATCTTTTTTGAACTCAAGAGCAAGGTGTCAAATAGTTTTTCACAGATGTGTAACATTCCTAGCATATTCTTCTTGTAAAACAGTTTTTATTCTAGGAAAATGTAGTCAATTTTGTTTTTTTGGATAACAAAATGTTGTCAAGGATATAGAGATGAATTAACTTTTAAGATTCTTGCTATGAAATTGAAGCAGACAAGTATTGACCCACGTACAGAGCTACACTAGAGTAGGTGGCAAGATTGTTGCCTCTGTCAGGTACAGAAGTTTCCCAGAGCAATTCAAAGTCCAATTTCCAGCAAGAGTGGACTGTGCAAATTGCAACTGCAAACAGAAGTCGTCTCCAAAGTCAACTTCCGGACCACTTCCGATGGAAAATAGTAGGCGTTTGGCCATGAAAACCAAATATTTTTCACTTTATTTGGTATTTTCGAGTTGGAGTTGAAGATGGAGTTGTGTTTGGTTATAGTTTTTGCAAAGAATATTTAGTTGTTTGAATGTATTAAAAGTGAAAATAAGTTTATTGGTGTTTTTCAAATTACTTTTGGAATTTCCATGACCAAATGTTGATTTCTAAATAAAGTGAAAACGTTTTCCGGAAAAAAGTGAAAAATAATCAAGGCACAGCCACCAATTGTCAACGCCATATTATTCGTTGCTGCAGCGAAGTCATGATGCCTGTTAATATAATTCAGATTTTCATATCAGGCTGGCTTCATCATCCATGAGAATAATGTGGATAAGGGTTTAAGCATCATACTGATATACATTAAGTAGGCGTTTGGCCATAGAAATCAAAAACCTTTTCACTTTTTTTGGAATTTTGGAGTTGGAGTTGGAGTTGTGTTTGGTCATAGTTTTTGGAAATAGTATTTTTTTTTTTTTTTTTTTTTTGTTGAAATGTACTTTTTCAACAATGTTTTGGTTGTGAAAAACAAGTTTTTAACATTAAGTTGTATTTGGAATTTTCATCGCCAAACACTAGTTTTTGAAAAAAGTGAAAAAAAAATCCGGAAAAAAGTGAATAATTCTTATGGCCAAACGGGTCCTAAACTTTAGGATTGCCTTTTAAGATGTAACCAAATTTCAGAACATGCATTCGGCTGACTTCATACTTGTGCGATTTCACTAAGGGTGAAATTTCGAGTCACTTTCTGATATATAAGCACTGCTAACAGAAGAGTTCTAGCTCTTTTCCGTATGCTTAAGAAAAAGAAAGTACATGTAATTAGGTGTAATGACACTCTTGATGGTGTAAGGCCTTTTTAGGGGAAATTGTGTGGGCTTCATTCAAAGCGACAATAGCACACCATGTGCGTCATTCTAGGGATCACCTGCACTAGGCAATTGCTACAACTTTTTAGTATGTTCTAGGCATTTATTTAACAAGATTATCTTAAAGCTGCTCCATATTCTTTCAAAGTATAATGGCTCTGATGAAAAGTAGTAACCTCATGGCATATGTGTGCAGTAGGAAAAACAAAATACAATTAGCCTCCTATAGGCTCTTTTTGCCAAACGTGAGATCTTATCTCATCCTATAAAGATACTCTGCCCCACAGAGAGAGGCAAAATGTTATTGGAGAAAGATAAACATTGCTTGCACAACATAAGCCTGCAGTCCGCAAAATCATTCTCAATCTAGTTTTTAACTCTCAATACGGTGTAATACACTATCAAATCGCATGTAACCTGCTGCGACAGGCAAATATACAGATAGAATAAAAGTTACTATTAGGTAACCTACTATAACCTGTAACTTGATTTGTGCAATTAGTGACCTGTAAAATAAGACAAGTATCGTGCTACAATAAATAAACGTACTTATAGAGTAATAAAATTATACACCATGTATGTAAGTCAAATAAAGGTCAGCCCGCACCTCAAATGGGGTTGTAATATAAACAGCCTACCTGCAAATATATTCGACAGCTCGCCCGAAAATTTTAGGTCACACGGAGATAAATTTTTTGTTGCTTCAAAACTCCCCTCCATGTATATAAGTTAAGTCCTATGAAAATTGGACACGAAGTCCAAACAGGGAAACTCCATGTGGATTTTGTTGAGTTAAAAGCTTATATGACCACTCATCTTTGCCACAATAGTCACTCAACTTTGTTTTGTCTTTCAAAAGTCACTCAATTTTGGGTAAGTGGCCTCTATGGTCACTCAACTTTGTTTTGTCTTCTAAAAATCACTCAACTTTGAGTAATTGGCCTTCATAGTCACTCAACTTTGGGTAATTGACCTCCATAGTCATTTTAGCCGGAAAAATATTTCCGGTACATTTAATGATGTGGCAGTTATAATTTTTTTTTAAAAAATATCTTAAAAAAATTAAATCAATAATTAATTTATTTATTTAGGATCCAATTCATCATAATTAGCAAATATAATACTAAAGTTTAAGATATTATTCATCATTAATACATAAAAATAATTAAACAATATATCTCAAGTAATATTACAAGGCATAAATAATAATAAAAAATTATTCTAAGAATATAAAATTCTATCAAATTAAACAAATGAGCCAATAAACACAAACTAAATCAAAACCTCTTAAATATTCAGATTAAAGGTTCTTAATAAGAACTTGAGCGGGAGTTTTATACTCCATCCGGATCAAAAAAAGAGTTCACTTAGTCTTTTGCACACGCCTTAAGACAATACTAATTCCTAGACAAAAATAGGTAATTTGACTAAACTACCCCTAATTAAATAAGCATTAGGATTTGATCATATAACACTTAATAGGGGCAAATCCAAAAAAATATGATTAATTCTTTCTTTATTTGATAAGTGGATATTGTTTTTGACCTAAGAGAAAAATGTCAAGTAGATACTTTTTTTGATCTGGAGGGAGTAACCCTTACCAAATAAAAAATAAAAATAAAAAAATTGAGCAGGAGTGGGCCCCAACAAAAGATAAGTATCTATTGCTAACTTTCACAAAAGTTAGTCAAGATCATGTCACATTTGCTATGTGTCTCGACAATGCTCTAGCCTCTAGTCCCAGGTGGGAGCCACTTCCGCTCAAGTTCATTTTTACCATAAGGTTATAAAATCCTCGTTCAAGTTCTTATTAAGAACCTTTTCTTTGAATATTTTAGAGGTTATGATTGATTTTATATTTATTGGCTCACTCATTTAATTGGTAGAATTTTTTTTATATTTATTGGCTTACTATTTATACCTTGCAATGTTACTTGAGATATATTGTCTATGTATATTATTTTTATATATTAATGATGACTAATATTCTAAACTTTAGTTTTATATATGCACTAATTATGATGAATTGGACCCTAAGTAAATAAATCTGTTTATTGATTTTAATTTTTTAGATACTTTAAAAAAAAAATTATGACTGCCACGTTAGTAAATATGTACCGAAAATTAAATTTCTGGCTATAATGACTATGGAGGCCAATTATCCCAAGTTGAGTGACTATGAAAGTCACCTACCCAAAGTTGAGTGACTTTTGAAAGACAAAACAAAGTTGAATGACTATAGAGGAACTTACTGCAAAGTTGAAAACTTTTTAAAAACAAAACAAATTAAATTGAATATGACTGATATGGACAAATTCTTAAAAAGTTGGTGGTCATATAAGCTTTTAACTCGGATTTTATTGGCATAAAAACACCCAGCATATTGTCCAGACAAGAGCCGCATAATCCGAAATTTACGATTCAAGTCCCGCAGATGGGGTTCTTGCTATGAGTCTGTCATGTGTTAGTCGACTAGACTCCACGATCAAAAGTAAAAAAGGGACAAATAAGTTTGATGATAATCATGTAACATCAAAACAAAGCAAAAAAAGAAGAAAGTTAACAAATTATTCACCACCTTCCAACAAGTTGAAGGAGATAAATCCAAATTGACTATTGGGAAGAGAAAACAAGTGTAGGTGAGATTTGATAGAGATTTAACGTCGAAAAAGAAATTGTCCCTTAATAGACCAATAGGAAAGCTATATTCCTAGCAAAAATTGAGGCTGGGGCAGGGCGGAGCTAGGTTTTGACTCATGGGTTCGGGATAGCTCATTAAGCTTTTTCACATATTCCTCATGGCTCCCTAAAACTACGACATGGGTTGTTAATTGTCCTCGAAATTCTGACATTACAAGAGTTACCACAATTACAAATAGCATTTTCATCTATAATCCCTGAATTTTGTGACAATGCTATAAAGAACAGAGAACCAAGAGAGATCCACAGAGCAACAAGAGAGAATACACACAGCAACAACAGCGAATCGAGAGAGAAGAGAGAAGGAAGACAGAAATTGAATAGAAAGAAGAGAGAGAAACGGGGGAGAAATGAGAGAATTTGGGGTTTTAGATTTGGGGGACAAATTATTAACCAACGTTAATATTAACGTTGGAAGTTGCCATGTAAGCAACAAAATACCCCTTCACGCGCCCAGTTTGAGTGCAGCACAGACGAGGTGCCATGCAGGCAAAAGGTGCTTATGTGGTACAAATCCAGAGTAGTTTAGGTATCAAATTGGAACAATCTTAGGTTTAGGTAGTCATGAGGAATGTGTGAAAAAGTTTAGGGGGCTATCTATGACTTTTGCTCCATCTCTGGATTTCGAGAGTCAAAATTTTCAACTTCAATTGTGAATACGGACGTGAAATTCTAAAAAGTTTTAAAATAAAATTTAAATATTTGAAAATTATGTAAAAAGTATTATAAATCACTATAATTAATAATTCAAACTATTTATAAGGCATATCAAAAAGTCACGACCAAAGAAAAACATTTTTGACTCTCATAATCCGAAACATGTCACGTAAATCAGAATGGAGGGAGCGTATGTAGTTAAAAATCTACTAAATATGCATACAAATTAAATTTAGAATTTAGTTACTAACACTTGAGATCATTATTCTAAGGTTTAGAACCCATAGAATCTAAATTATGGACCTTCTCTTCAGGTGAGAAAGAGAGTGAGTGATATCAAGTCATAGAAAGAAACACAGAAACATCTTTGCCATACCTCACGTGATTACTGTATTGAAAGAAGCTAAGGTCCCTCCACTAACTAACAGCAGTTTTAACATAAGTTGATGGCAACAAACTCAGCTTCCCATCTCCTAAAACCCCACCACCAATTTGAAGATAGAAATAAAAAGCTATATGCACCAATAGATGGTTGTCTATAAATAGTGAGGTAAGGAGACAGAGTGAAACATGAACTACTGCCACTTATAACTAATTAAGCAGAGAGAAGATGGAGAATAATAATTCTCATGAGTATGCTAGAAAAGTCATGAAGGATGTCTCTCTTCAGGAGCTCAGAGATAAGCTTGCAGAATTTTCCAGAGTTAGAGGTTGGGATCAGTATCACAGTCCGAGGAACCTTCTCCTAGCTTTGGTAAGCCTCTTAACATGTCTAAAAATGCCAATCCATCATTTACCGCCAAGAACGAGTGAGATCTTATTATAAATAGATGTTTAAAATTCGTTTTGCTTATGTCAATATGCATAGAGACGGATTTAGGATTTAAACTTAGTAGGTTGAGTAGAATCTAACGTTTGTTGATTTAGTGACTTTTCACACACACACACATATATATATATATCTATGTTTCATGTCGAGAATATTGTATTCAATAGAACCCTGTAAATATAATATGGTTGCATATGGTTTTGTGTACGTTCATAGTTCAAGCAAAAAGCAATAAATATAATATGGCTGCATCAGCTTCTATGTATGTACATAGTTACGTTCGAGCAGAAAGCATCATTTGAACCCACAAAATTCACCCTAGATCAAAAATAGAGTACATATATATGTACTTGTTGGGCTTAAACATCCCACATGTACTCTTAACATGTCGACTGATATTATCCGTTTGGGCCAACTCCATATGATTCTTCCCAAAAGGCCTCACACATTATCTATAACTTCCTTTTGTTTTCAGCTAACAATGTGGAACTTTAATTTGTTCGTACAACTAATAATACTTTGTATTATAAGAACCTTAGCCTTCTTCTTTTTTGATTGTTGAACAGGTTGGAGAAGTGGGAGAATTATCAGAGATATTCCAGTGGAAAGGGGAAGTTGCAAGAGGGCTACCTAACTGGACATCAGATGATAAGGAACATTTGGAGGAGGAACTTTCTGATGTTTTGCTCTATCTTGTTCAGCTAGCTGATGTTTGTGGACTTGATTTAGGTCAAGCAGCTCTTACTAAGATTGTCAAGAATGCTAAAAAATACCCTGTTACTAAACCTACTTAATTCTTAATTCTCACAAATAGAAGGGTTTTTGCCTATTAATTGTAGTAGGAAAGCTAGTGTTATCTTCTTGTGGGGTATGTCCTTTTGTTGAGATTAAGTTATATAAATCGTTGTTGTAAGAAATATTTTACATCATCAGGTCACCTAAAATATATTTACATGTAAGTCTTTTTAAAATGCGGAATTTGTAATCTTGAAATTAAATTAAGACAAGTTACATGTTATAATAGGTAAAGATAATTTGATGGTGTAAAATATTTCTTATATTAACGTTGTATATATAACTTAAACTTTTTTTTTTCTTTTGTTCTTGTTTCTCCCTTTAATTCTCCTATGTCTGAGGAATATTGAGAGTTTTAAGCCAAGCGATCGATAAGGAGATTATATAAGAACTTAAGTTTTATAGCTCGAGTGTTGAGTAATTTGACTAGCTGCTCAACAAGTTTATTGACTTACTTTCATAGTGATAAATCCGTGTTTAATGTTAAAAGCTTTGGTAGATCTGTAAATGACCACTAAATATTTTTAACATTATCAGTGATCAGTGAAATTTGAACACATACTAGAGTATATAGTCCAGAAATTTGCATGGTACAGAAGGATGATTTAAAAAACGTTATCTAGTCGTGAAGCTGTATTACTGATCAAACACATGTATATGTGTTATGTTAGGAAACTTGATCGCGCTTCGCGCGATTATGGAAAGAGTCTATTAAATTTACGAAGTGATCTTTACTAATACCTACATATAAAATAACAAGTAGGCACTTCAACTCTGTAAGTAAGAGTACTACTAGGATGATTCAGGCATTATCCTGATTTCTCAAGGTTGTCCTCAAGAAAGACAATAATTCCATTCCTGTTAATGGCTGAACTTGAGTGTAGTGTTGCAGGGTGACACGCTACAAAAGAGAAGTTGCATTTTCTTCTCTGTAAGGAGATGAGGCTGGTGTCCAGCTGGAGACGAGGTGACAAAGGGTGGAGAAGAGTATCGAGTAATTATAGTAATTTGACAAGTTTGAGGATTAAAGCAAATGGTAATCTGAAAATAAAAACTGGTATGATATTCAGTAAAATGATATATACCCAGGAATGATACCACTATTGTTAAAGCTTTGGTAGATCTGTAAATGACCAGTAAATATTTTTAACATTATCAATTTGAACACATACTAGAGTATATAGTCCAGAAATTTGCATGTTACAGAAGGATGATTTAAAAAACGCTATCTAGTCCTGAAGCTGTATTACTGATCAAACACATGTATATGCGTTATGCTAGGAAACCTTATCGTGCTTCGCGCGATTATGGAAAGAGTATTAAATTTAGGAAGTGATCTTTACTAATACCTACATATAAAATAACAAAGTATTTTTTTTTTTTTTTTTTTTGTAAAAACCAAAAGAGATTAAAAATATTTCTAACCTTAATTAAGTAAAGGATAACACCTTATTAATGACATCAAAATTAGGGTTGACGGGAAAACATTAGCTGATTAAAACATTTACATCTAAAAGTGAACTTCATTACTTATTGCTAAATATTCATTTAAGATTGACCACAAATTTCAACTGAAGAAATCATCCCTTGCACTTTTTAAGCATTAAAAGATAATAATGACAACATAAGTATTGAGAGAAGACTTTTTTTTTTTTTTTTTGAGAAAATGACCAAAATGGTCCTTAATATATGGGTTTTGGACTATTTTAGTCTGTCACATATACCACCTAATCAAAATAGTCCCTAATGTATAAAAACACTGATCATTTTAGTATAATCAAAATAGTCCTTAACGTATGAAAACATGTTCATTTTAGTGCTTCATATATAACACGTAGTCCTTAATGTATGAAAAATTGATCATTTAGTCCTAAATCTTAAAAATAACGACGCAAGTAAGAAAATCTTTTAAAAACATAAAAATGGGACTGAAACCTTTTGGCCATAATCAAATCTTATATGATGAGAAGAAAAGTCAACTTTTGCTACCTCTAATGGAAACTCTTCTACCAATATTGACGTATGTTCTTGCCTTTGAATCCATAACCCAACTGTGTCTCCTGATGCAATAACGAAAACTAAGTTATAAGGAAAGCAAGAAAAATGTATACCCCATTGTTGCAGGCATGCGCACACGTAGTTTTTGCTTCCCTCACGTGAGTGTTGGTTAAACTTAGATTTTTGACTTGCACCGTTACGTTTAAGGTGACTAAAATGATCACTTTTTTCATACATTAAGAACTATTTCGATTACGATTACCTGTTATATTAGAAGGGCTAAAATGAACATTTTTCATACATTAAGAACTATTGCGATTATGTGGTATATATGAAGGACTAAAATAGTCCAACCCCCATATATTGAGGAGCATTTTGGTCGTTTTCTTGCGTAATATTTATATCTTTTTCTCCTTAATGAACCAATCACACATAAAAAATAAGTTGTGACTTCTAAATTGGAGAAATTATTTATTCTTATGAGTAGAAGCATTCTTCTCTGCCAATAATCCACCAACGTACACGAATAAATTCTTGCATCTTTGTTACACAAATGAATCTAACAATATATGTACTATAATGAGCTCTTCAATTTTGTATGTTCTTTTTTAATAGTTTCAAAAACAGTCAAATGCAAGGCATATGCATATCAAAAAATCATTTTGCAAGTTGGAAGAGTAAATTTTATTATGTGGAACGTCAAAAAAAAAAAAGGAAAGAAGAATAAAGCAAATTCCAAAAGCATATATATATAGCAATGAAAAAGAATATAAATAAATACATTGAAGAGCAAGTGATGAATTCCTTGACTATCTTTTTCAAAATCTTACAACTCTAAAAGGCTTAAAGCCAAAATGAATATTCATTAGTTAGTTATCATTTTACAAGAGGAACTGCTAAGGCACTAATAATTCAGTTATTATCATGTTCAAAAAAATAATCAATGTTGAACAATTAATAAAATACAAAAATATGTAAAAGTATAGAATAAATAATGAAGATAAAGAGACCGAGGAAAGCTTGTAGAGAAAGTGCTCAACAAGTCAAGCTCGAAGAATATCAATTGTTATTTTTGATCATTCATGTTGGGTTTTCACGAACGATTGTGCATCATTCTCATTTGCTTGTCTTAAAATTAAGTTTGACCAGGTAATCTAAATGTTGCGTCTCTTCTCTCTTGTTATGCTGTGAGAAATATAATTTCTCTCTTCCATAGCCCTTTTTATGACTCTAAACTATTCCATACAATTCCATCTCTTAGACACCTCAAATGTCATACATGGCCCTTGAAAAAAAAAAAAATAGGTTAACAACTTTAGAGTATTTAAGCACCCGCAATACAATGTTACTTGTCAAATAAAATAAGAAAAGCTTGATTACCTTTGAGGAATGAGATGTCTGAAAAGCCAACCTAGAAAGAAAGAGAATTCATGAGAAGGAAAGAAAAATTATGAATTTACTTGTGCACAACCTGCATATAAATACTATTAGAACTTGGGAAAGTTTGAAACTCTTTGAAGAATGGACGTAGAAATAAATAATAGTAATAATGAGCAAAAATCGTGGGAGTTACAAAGGAGAAAAAACGGAGGAAATGAAGGCAATAGGAGGCTTACCATTCTTTGTCGTTCCCGTGCTGTTAGCTGTTTTGGAATTCTTGACTATCCAAATTCTTTGTAAATAACAATAACAGTATATCTTGGTGTATTAAAGATGCAATTATTAAATTAAATTAAAAATAAACCAGCAACAAATTTCTTTGTTTGCAAGTATTTATTAAGGAATATGAAGAGTTGAAGTAGCAACAATTGAAGCTTTTATTTTTTCTTATAATAAGAGGTAAAAAATAGGGAGAAAGGGGAAACGAATAAGAAAAAAGAGAAATAGGCTTATCATGTAGCAGAATTGATAATCGTTTCTCTTACATGTGTTGCAGGGAGAGTCAAATATAGCACATTTAATATAATTAAGAGATTTAATGAGTGTTTTTTTTTTTTTTTTTTGATTTTTTTTTTAACATAGCATATAATGGGGAAACTAAAAAAAAAAAAGTTAAAAAAAGATAAATAGCAATGGAGGCCATAGAGAGATATCATATCACCTTGTTTATGCCTAGCTTTATATTATATATAAACTAGGATACTTGACCGCGCTTCGCGCGTTCACAAAAGAGCGTAATAATTTACGAAATGATCATTACTACTCTCTCCAGTTCAAAATAAGTGTACACTTAGCCTTTTTATTTTGGTTCAAAATCAGTGTCCACTTACAAAATAAAAAAGGAGTTAACTTTGTTTTTTCGGATTTGCCCCTATTTATTCAAGACAATAAATGAGCAAGAGTCTTATTGATTAAGGGTAGTTTAGTCAAAATACCTATTTTTTTCTTGGAGTTAGTGTTTTTCTTAAGGGGTGCGATAAAAGCTAAGTAGACACTTCTTTTGAATTAGAGGGATTAACACCTAAATATTAATTAGATAACCAAAACATAGATTTTTGTAAAAACTAAAAGATACTAAAAGAATTTCAACCTTAATTAAATCAAATGATTATAACACCTCGACATGAAATTATGATTAAATGCGAGAACATAAGGTGATTAATATATTTATATCTAAAATTAAACATTTGACTCACTACTTGTTGCAATATATCCACATAAAAGTTTTTCACAACAATTTGCAATAGAAAGAAATTACTCGTTACCTTTTTGAAGAATTAAAAGATAATAGTGTCTAACAAAGAAATAAAAACACAAATATTATACATAGAAGAGAAATATTTTTATCTACCTTATTTCTTAATGAATCAATGGCATATAAATACATTTTTTGTGATTTCTAAACTGCCTATTTATCCTTGAAAGTAGAACTGTCTTCTCTTGCGAAAATCCACCGCATATTCGAGTAAATTTTTGCGTCCTTGTTACAAAAATGGACGTGAAAAAAGAAGAAGAATAATTAACCAAATGTAAAATGTAAATCTTTGAATCAATTACTAATATTCTTTGCTTCTCTTCACCCCGTGGATGCAGATCTTTTGGGGCTTGAAGCCTTGAAGGCTTACAGTTGTTTCTTGGTGTATTTTGCCGTTTGGATAAATGACATATGTGAACGAAAAGAATATGAAGAATTCAACAAACGAAGCACGAAAGAATGAAAGAAAATTTGAAGTTAGTCAAACAGTAAATGGTAAATGAATACTGACTGAAGTGAGTATCCTTTCTTTTATAGCAAAACCAAAAGAGCTGCAAAATTACAAACGTAATACTATAATGTCCCCTCAATTCTTCAAATTAGATACAAAGCTTAAAATTTATGGCCACGTAACGGAGCAGCCGTTATCCTCTGGTAATGGAGTCACAATTATGCAGATAATTAATTAGGTGACATTTAGGTTTTTACAAAAAGATCATACAAATAAAATAAAATTAATAACAAAAGAGAAAGAAGAAATTTAAGCCACAGCAATGCAGAATTTTATGGATATGAGTTTTCTTCCAGATTTTCAACCAATCCAATATTAGTACGTAACATTAAAGTTTCAGTATTAGTCCATGGTATTAATTATTATTTGTACAGGGAAGGAGAAGAGTTATAACGACAATGAGTTATATAGCTAACTAGTGAATTTGACCCGCGCTTCGCGCGGCTATTCCGTGGAAAAATACCAATGGATTTATGCTATAATTTTTTTAGTTAGATTATATTTGAGAGATAAAAAAGAACCATGAGAATTATTAATATCAGCTATAAAAATCACATCTATTAATATCATACTAATAATAATTCAGGCAAGTAGTTTACCCGGAGTAAAAATTACAAAATTTGTTAGCTATATCCTGATAGTATGTGGAAAAAATTCCTAAAAACTCAATTTCTCATCATACATTAGTCGTGTAGCACCATTCATACTTCTATAATTCTAACAATTGTGCTTAGAAGAGATCTGGTGAGACTCTCCCTAATTCCTAATCGACATCCCTGAATAGAATAAAATTGAGGAAAAGAATGTAAGATAAAAAAAAAATAGATGACTAAATACTTACATGAGTTGAGAAAATTAAAACCTTGAACACACTTAATTTTCTTTCTCATTTAATTCAATTATAATTGGATATTTTTTTTTATAGATAAAAGAAGAGTTAGATTTTAATTTCATTTTTTACTGATATTTTACGTTAGTTTCATCTTGTTTTAGAAGATAAATTATAAAAAAATTATTTTAATCTACTAATATTAGAATCCCATTAGACACTTTTAGAAACTTTGAAATCTCATTAAATAAGTTTAAATTAAAAACTACCGACACGACAAAAGTATTGTTAGGTAAGTATATACAATGTAATTTCCATAAAATTGTACATGTACTACGATTATGTATAGGGTATAAAAGGTCAAAATATGCATGATAATGTGATGTATTTCAGATTCTTCGTATACCACTCACTCCAACTTTTAATAACAAAAGAGTATTAACTTTTTTTCCCCCAAGGCACAACAAAATTGATCAGAACTTAAAGCAAGGAATCATTCAAAAGTAATATAAAGTTAATTGACCTTCATTCCTTCAAAAGTTTTTTTTCCCTTATACATGGTTTATGCACCAAAAAAAATTAATAAAATAAATGATAAAAATATAATTTGACCTTTATTCCTTTTCACGTGAAATTAATTATGTAGGCAAAGTCTTTTTTTTTTTTTAATCTTTTTAATTTTCTATTTTTATCAAACATCTTCATCTAAAAAGGTAATTGATATATCAATTACCACTCCTTATGATAGACTTTAAACGTCTCTTAATCGCAATTGCTTCAGAAAATACTAATTAAAAACGACTTAACAATATCCTCGTGAGCAAAATAATCCAAATATACACATTAATCAACCTGAAAAAAAAAAAAAAAAAAAAAAAAAAAACACCACAAGAAATTTAAAAAGGAGAAAGAAAAACATCATAAATTTGTCTCGCTAAGCACAGTTCAAGCAATTGAAGCCGGAAAAGGCTTCAAATACAATTCAAAAGCCTAATATTTTCAATTAAGAATTTCAATGAAAAGTAGAAAAAAAATAATTAAAATTGATGTAAATAATAACAATTGGCACTACAATTTTCAGTATACATTAAGAAAATCCAAAATTCATGAACCATAGAGAAAGAAGCACTGAAGGACAGAAGAAGAAAAAGTACCTGGACCAGCAGTGAAGTGGTTGAAGGCTGGGATTTTGAAGTAGAAATAGGTCTGAAACTGAGGAAGAAAGAGGGACTTTAGGAGAAGAATTAATTAGTAGTAATTAGGAGAGAAATAATTAGTAATAGGTTGAGGGATGTTAATTACATTAATGAGGAGAGAAATAATTAGTAGTAGTTAAGGCCTTAAGGGCTGTTAAATACATATGTTACTGAAGGGGAAAAGGTGGGAGAAAGGCCAAGAGCATAATACTCAATTAAGAATATCAATTGATTACGGGATAATAATATCACTTTAAAGTTTTTCAGCATAATTAGAGAGTTAAAAAGATGGTTTTTTTTTTTTAATTTTTTTTTACATTGCACATTTAACATAATTAACAAAGGCCATAAATTGGAAATAATAGAAAAAGTGTCAAAAAAAGGAGAAAAAAGATAATTGTATTTCTTGGCCATAGAGAGGTGCCACATAGGATTGCTTATGCCTAGTTTTATATTATATATAGATTAATTATTGTAAGACTTAAACACCGTTTCATATGTCTGATTCATCTTTGGAAGCAAAAAAAAAAAAATACACTTAAGCACATCTAATATAATTAAGAGAATTAAATTATTGATTTTTGAGTTGTTTATTACTTAGCATTTAAATGAGAAAAATGGGGAAAATGTCAAAAAAAAAAGAAAAAAGATAATTGTGTTTCTTGGCCAAAGAGAGGTGTCACATCACCTTTTCTATTCCTAGTTTATTATATATATAGATAGAGATTATGCATCGTATATCATTTTTAATTCACTGATCCAAACAAAACATAGATAATCTTAAATATTTTAAATATTATTAATTCAATATTATAATAGGATTGAGTCAGCTAACACGTTACCCTCCTGAAGTTATTCTTTTAACAATGTGATTGAAAAGGTTTGGGAAAAAGAGTTAAAAAGTCGAAATTTACTAGGAGCCCGTTTGAATTGGCTTATAAGTTGGTCAAATCAGCTTATGAGTCATTTTTAATTTATTTAGGTGTTTGATAAAATAAAAAAAAGTTTAAATTAAGTTAAAAAGTGCTTAAATAAGTCAAAACCAAGAATTTACTCAACCCCAACTTATTTTTTAGCTTAAAAGTCATTTTGGTTTAACCAACAACTTTATTCTTTTATCTCTTATATTTTTTGTTAATTTCAATACTACTCTTACTTCTAAAAACTCTTTAAACACTTTTATTCAAACACATAATTTTATAAAATAATTTTTAATATTTAAAAAATATTTTAAGCACTTATGCTTAAAAGTCATTTTCTTTCGGTTAATCCGAACGGGCTCTAGGCTTCTTTTTTTAGTCCTAGATATCAATATATTGAAAAGGTGCATGAACTTCTGATGTACTGAAACCTGAATCATTGTTTCCACCTCTTTTGCTTTACAAAGAGAAAAAAAAAGAAAGAAAGAGGCGTTTCACTTTACCGACCACCCAAAAGATAAGGAAAAGAAATTGATCATCCTATCAAAGCTTTAACCTATTCAATTGCTAATTGTCCCAAGTTAATTCATGATGATCATTTAATTATTACTAAAAACTAAAGTTAATAAATTTATTTTATACTAAAAAAGTCTCTCGACTTTATCTTAGTATAAAGAATATCACTAAATTATTTTTTATAACTAAAAAGTTAGTTAATTTTGCTTAATTTCTATTATATATAAATGTGTACGAACAATGCTATCAAATATTGTACTGGGAGCAATGTCAATTGTAGGACCAATCTCATTGGTCATTGAATTTATCATGCCACTTTTCACACATGTATTGTATTTCTGTTTCAGCACAGCACGTGGACACACTCACAAATCATGTTTCCTTCAATTTGCCACCTAACACCTCTTCCCTTGATTTCTAGGGGTTTTCTTCAGCAAATACTTGCTTCCTTCTTATTCATCACGACTCTCAAGAATATAAATTTGTTAGCATTTTTATTTGTTCACTTTTAATTTTTCACGGTCTTTAAGAATTAATAAATGATTTCCTATTATATGTAAGGGTCCAAGAGAAACTAACACAATAATGAATGCTTGTACCAAAAGCTATATAAATTATACACTTTAACCAATTACTTTTTTATCTCAGGTGGACATATGTCATATTACTGAATATTTATTCTCTTCTCATGTATACACGTATGCACTTCAATTTTAATTCTCCAACACATTTATTTCCTCCGTGCACTTTTACTTGTTCACTTTTGACTTTTCGTGTTCTTTAAGAATTAATAAATGAAATACTCCCTCCGTCCCATATTTCTTGGCCACATTACTAAACTATTTTTTTATCCCACGTGGACATATATTATTATGTCATAGTACTGAATATTTATTCTCTTATCATGTATACACGTATGCACTTCAATTTTAATTTTCCGTCACATATTTATTTCCTCCGTGCACTTTTTCTCATTCACTTTTGACTTTTCACGTTCTTTAAGAATTAATAAATGAAGTACTCCCTCCGTCCCATATTACTTGGCCACGTTATTAAAAATATATGTCCAAATTACTTGTTCATTTACAAAATTATATAAAATTAATTAAATCTTTCTCATCTTATCCTCTCCGTCCCACATTAATTGGCCACATTACTAAGAATATATGTCTAAATTATTTATTCATTTACAAAATCAAGGTAAAATTAATTAAATCTTTCCCATCTTACCCTTAATAATAAATGTTCTTGAATATAGTCAATCTTGATTAGAATGTATTTATCGGAGAGAGATAGGGGTAAAATAGTAAAATAATTTTTTTTATTTATGATTTCTTAATGGGCGTGCAAAAGGGAAAGTGACAAGTAATATGGAACGGAGGGAGTATATATTTTACTATAATATTCATATTTATTGGTGTAAATCTCAATAGCATTGGAAAATGATTTGAAAATGAGTAATTAATGTGAAGGATAAAATTAATAATAAGAACAAAAATTTCTTTCTCTCGGTATGTTAATATGGACAAGTAAAAGTGATCGGAGGGAGTGACTTTTATCCCCATTTTTCTTGTTTGTCAATACTTTAAACGTGAAGAGAGGACGAACAATAGTAATGCAAATTTGTACCAAAAGTTATATACATTGTGTACCTTAACCAACTACTTTTTTATCCCACTTGGACATATGTCATAGTACTAAGTATTTATTCTTTTCTCGTGTATACACATATCCACTTCTCCTACACATATTTCTTCCCTCCGTGCACTTTTACTTGTCCACTTTTGATTTTTCACGTTCTTTAAAAATTAATAAATGAAGTATATATTTTATTATAATATCCATATTTATTAGTGTATAGTCTCAATAGTCTTAGAAAATGATTTAAAAATGAGTAATTAATGTGAAAGGTAAAATAAGAAGAAATTTTTTTTTCTCCTGATATGTCAACGTGGACAAGTAAAAGTTAAGGGAGGGAGTGACTTTTATCCTTATTTTCCTTCTTTGTCAATACTTTACTTATTTTACTCTCCTTTGCATTCTTTGATTATTGTTTCTTTACATTTATAAAATGTATTACTTTATATTTTCATTGCGGAATTAAAATTTGGTGATTTACGATATAACATATATCTTTTTAATTTTGATTTCTTTGTAACAATTCTTTTTATCTATAATTCTTAATATAAAAAATTATAATATATTTTTTAATTAATTTAATAAAAATATTTTATTAGTTTTACTTTTAAAAAATCCAATATATTCAACAATGGTTCTTATGTTTGGATCTGAACAATTAGTTAATTGAGATGGATATCAATTTTTGTCGGTATACATATAAGATATTAAAGAATTTAAAAGAAAAAAATCTAGAATCAAAATATTATTTTCCCTCATATTCTTACTAATTTTTTTTTCACATCGATGAACAACTTTCATTGTCATGACAATGAGAAAACATTAGAGATTGCTCTACTTAATTTGCATCCTAGTGCAGTAACTTACCTCTTTCCTCTTTTTGGTCTATGCGTTTGATTGAAAATGTGTAGACTGCCTCTGATATTTACAGCCTGTCGTCTGTTATCTGCATAAAGCACAGTACAAATCATTTCTTATGGTTCTATTGTTGATAGAGTTTGTCTTGTACTTTGACTGCTGAACAGGCATTTCCCTACACAATCTTCCAGCCTCAAGCAGTGGAACTATGTGCAAGGATAGGTACATTAATTATTAATATCTGCATTTTACTTAGTTTTACTTCTGAATTTATTATATATGCAGTAAGACTATCCTAGTGACACATTTATCCATCCTACTTCAAACTACTAATCCAAGATTTATTTATTTCACAATAATCCACCGTATCCTAATATAAGTTCTAATATGGCAGAAAGTTGCTTCCGCGTCTGGAGATATGGATATGCAGGTTTGTGAATATTGCTGCAAATTTGACTCATCACAATTTGAGAAAGTTTCCTGAATTCATATTGATTGTGGCCTAACAACTTTGTAATATCATATTGATTAATACCTGAGTTATTGGGGAAAAAAAGAAGGGCATAAGGAGATCAAATTTTCTTGCTAATTTGGTTAACTATTGTTAGCAGATAATTATGTAACTATTTCCAGGACTGATGCTTAACTACTTCATTGAGCACGTGAGAATGTTAATCCTAGATCATGGATGTTCAAGAGCTTGTTGTACAGCTTTCCCTCGATTATAAGTGAATAAGAGATTCTATCACCAGCCTTGATTTACCATCATTACACGGGGAGTTTCTAATCAATCATATGATAAACCACTTATACACGAAAGCAATGTTGTAAGTATTATCGTCATTTTCACTCGTTAACGGTTTTGAGTTTGTCAAACTATTGATTCTAGAGGATCTATAGTTGAGCTAGGACTGGTTTATATAGCCAAGTCATTGTGTGATCCCAACTTCAGCAGCTACGTGATTTTCTTCTCTTTGCTTCTTTTTCTCTGATTCCATATTATTAAGTTTTCCGTAGATATGAATAAATCTAGAATTTAAAAGGGTGGACCGAAGGGTAACTGTATTGCAGACTAAAGTTAGTTTTGACTTTTGAACTTCTGCTGCTTCACATTTGTGCTCGTTTGCTCCCTTGAGATCCATTGAGATATCTATAGTCATGAGGCCTAAGCAACGCATTACGTATAGGTATTTGAGAATTAAAATGGATATGCTAAGGCTTGAACAATTGGGATATCACATAAAATAGGTGTAACTTATCGACCTAGGACCTCAATGTTCGTATATGATAAAAGCTGACTAATTTAGTCGAGCTTAGCTGTAATTTTATCACTTATGTATCCTCATTCGCTTTTTCTTTTTAAATAGCATGTTGAGGCATATAGATCGCCAGTGGTGGATACTATACAATCACTTCCACTGTTATGAATCATGAGGATGATGTGGGTGACATCTCAGCAGCCACGGTTAGGGGTGTCAATGGTTTTTCAAAAATCGATTGAACCGACCGAACCGTATTGTACCGAACCGATTTATATGTTCTTTCTAATAAAACCGAATATTTTAATATAAATCTATAACCGTACCGAATTAATAGGGTGGGTTTTTTATTTTATAAAAAATACCGAAGAAAAACATAACCGAACCGAATAAACATATATGTAGAAAATATATTTATATATCAAAGTTTATAATACATAGCATTAGATATTTTAACTTTGGACCTTGCTTTGGGATGAATTTAAATAGGGAGGGCTATAATTAAAACCTAAACCTTACATCAAATCTCGAACACACGAAGAAGAACATAAAATCTCGAACGCTACTACACTAAGAAGAATAGGTTTGCACTGGGTTCTTGTATATTGTATATGGTATTTTTTCTAAATTTTGAAGTTCTTATTCCAATAAGCCATGATAGCCTCTACATATAACTTCATTTTGCAAATTCTTTAACTAATTTTTTTGTATAATTACCCTTTCCCCGTTGTCATTGAAATCTATATGACAATTATTTTATGTAAGTGCACCAGGCTGCCCTTAGTTTTTAATAATTTTTATGATAACAATATTCTTTAAACACCAACTATCATATCTTGATACAATCGTTGGCTTGATGCCTTGCTACTTGTAATATCCATTCCAATTTTATTAATTTGGATAGTTCTAGCTTTTAATAAAATTTTATAATAAAAAGTATTCTTTTAGAAGCAACGAATATAAGTATTTATTTTATAGTGTTCCTTATAGGTTATAAGTAGATGTCGTCGTATTTGTGTGGTTCATCGATAATGTTAGCGCTTTCGGTTTGTTTCTTCCGCCACTTTTTAATTCTTAACTTCTAGGGAAAATACATAAAACTCCCCCCAACGTATAGCCAGATTAATTATGATGCACCCAACCTTTGCGGGCGACCTATTACCCCCCAGTCTTAATTTTTCAGTATTTTAGTGACCTTTTAGCGCTGATCTGGCACTGTGCGTGACTACACGACCAAGCAACGCGTGAGGGAGCATTTGACCTGTTATTTTTTGCCACGTGTATAAAATATAACGGGAAAAAACCCGCCCCACCCCCCCCCTTTATTTTTTCTTCTTTCATTTTCTAATTGACTCCATTTTTGCCAAAGCTTGAAGGAAAAAAAAATTGGAATCTGTGCCATGCATTCTAGTGGTAAGTAATATTTTCTCCAAACTCATTATTATTGTCACGACCCAACCCCGTAGGCCGTGACTAGTGCCCGAGCTGGACACTCGTACACACCCATTAATCGATCAAGATAAATAACTTCATACATATACGAGAGGTCGGACGTCGTCTCCTAAATTGTCGCATGTACAAATATATATCACAAAAGCGCAAGGCTATCATAAAGCACAACATCCCAAAATATATACAAACGCAAGCGACAAGGTCGCCACGGCGAATGGGACCGCCAAAACATAAATCATACGAACACATACGAATGTGCAATGAATATTCACAACCCACATATATGTCTACAGACCTCTAAGAGTAATGACAAAATCATATGACGGGATAGGGCCCCGCCGTACCCCGAATGAACATATACATAAACGACGGAAAGTCCGTACCAAAATATAGGCTCGGAACAAAAGGAGCACTCAAAATAAACGAGTAGATGTCTAGCCGGCGGATCACCAAAGTGGGCGTCCGTACCGGGGCATGAAACGTGCCTCCGAGAAAGGGGGGTCGGTACGAAATATGCGAGTATATAAAGCATGAAGTGCGGTAAATAAGTCATAGAACTGGCAAAACAGTTAAGTACGTAAAGTAAGTGCAATATCCGAATACCAAAATATTTACTTTTGAAACACAAATCATGCATGGGGCTCGAGAGACATGGTCGACACCCGTACCGTATCTCCTTTAAACCCTCCCAAAAGCCATAAAAACTCAAACACCAAAAAATATATACGGTACCCCATT
>NC_081345.1:32924695-32943128 GCF_029784015.1 Lycium ferocissimum | reverse complement strand
CAAGATTTCATAAAGAACCGCACTATAAGAAACTATGCCTTAAGACATAACTTTTGCCTGAATAGGCATAATTTACTATGAAATCTTGACTTGCGATTTTTTTTTTTATACTCTACTGGGGTTCGAACCCAGAATTTAAGGGGTATTTTCGGTCACTTAAAGTACCAAAAGGAAAAATTAAAGACCAACAATTTGAGGGACAAAAATTAAAAACCACCCCGAAACAGGGCATTTGTGCGAATGACTCTGCAAAGCATCCAGCCCAACACATTTCTCTTGTTTTTGGACCATAAGCCCACAGAAAATATCTAGCCCAGCCCAGCCAAAACAATTTCTCTCCAGTGGTGGGTCTTCAAATGGGTCATTTGCAGTTCTATCTCTATTTTGTGCTGGTCTTTAAATTTTGTCCCTTGATATTTTCACATCATAATATCGCACAAGTTATGTCCCGCACCCTTAAATAGTTTATGTTCCGCTAGATATGAGTTCGATTTTGAAGAGCAAAAATTAAAAATCTGTCTATTTGAACGACAAAAATTAAAGACCAGCTCATCTGAAGGGAAACCATGCAATTTCTTCTCTTGAAATATCACTAGATGCTCTTTTAAATGGAGTCATGGCTTTATGAGGGAGAATAGAGGAGTTGCTTACGGTAAGTTTATGTTATTGGGAAAGGAGAGGAGTATTTCTATTGATTTGTCTCATTACTTGTTTATGTGAAATAAAAACATACTGCTAGAAGTGTGGAAAAAAAAATATGAACTCACTCTTTAATTTGCTAGCGATTCCTCTTGAATCTTGGGAAATTTCTTGTTTAAATATATAGAGCCTTAATGTAGCAGTGTTATGTCATTTTCCCCATATAAATCTAACATAGTAACATGCATTATTGTTACACTCGACTTAACCTTATTATCTTAAGACACGAAAAATTAAGAAAAAGGGTAATTTGATTTGTCACAATAATTATATCTATGTCGAATCAAATTAAATTGCATGCTAATCATTAACCTAAACTTAGTCGATGCTGACCAGCTGGAGTATACACTCCCTGTTATATATATTGTTCTTTGCTGAAAACTACTAATTATACCATATCATGTCCTAACGCATCATCTCTTGTACTTTACAGTTAATACCCCCACCAACATTCCCTTAATTAATTTCTCTTTCCTTGTTTCTTACGATAATTTTCAATAAATTATCATTACGTAATTAACCCAATTTGTCTATCCATTTAGGGAATTTATAAGTTCATTTATATGGTTGCTTACAATTAAACGTGCAAAGCTTTCTCTCTCTTCTTTTTTCCTCGAACATGTAAATGTAATAGTGCAAGAGTACTACGCCAATCATTTAGTTTTTAGATAAACTAACTAAAATTCTTCCACTCACAACCACTTTCTTGTCGATGATTCAAATTCGAATATTGAATAAGAAATGATGTTTAAGGGGAAGCTGATTTAACAAGAAAATCAAGCAATCATTATGACAACTCAGATTGTAACACAATAATTATCATCGACTTTTTATTTAAAAAATGCCTTTTTTTTCCCAAAAAAAGAAAAGAAGAAGACCTTTTGTACAATCAACATAAATGAAAAAAATAAATAGATCTATCAGTTGCACATTCGGCTCAATAGAAATTCATATATTTATTACTATCTATAAAACAAAGTAGAAATCTATTGAATATATTATTTTATTATACATATTTTTGGTTTTGATAGATCTATTTGGTATTCGGAACTCAGTGATCTAATTAGTCTAAATTCTCACCGTATAGGGCCTATAGAGAGGAAATGCAAAAGAGCGGTGTCAGAGTATAACCTACGAGTTTATGGAAATTCAAAGAACTTTTACCCAAGTTCTGTATATGTATTAGAAAATCTACATTAATATTTATAAATATTTTATTGTGAGCTTAATTATTATTATATATTAACTCGAGGTCGTTGTGGAAACTCTGTTTCCAAGATTCAAACTTGTGATCTTTCTTTAAAGTTAAAAAGATCCTATTCATTTCACCACACATCTCAACACCACACATCTCAACAGTAATACACACAAAAGACATACTTAAGAAAAGATGAATTTACCAACTCCATCACAAAAGAGATCAACCGGCGACCCCGCCCAGAAGATTCCTTCAATCTAAAGATATATTGTATCACGACTTTCCCTAAAGACTCAAAGTCATCACTACGCATTAGCAAAAGTACCAAAAAAAAGTTCACCATCTATACTATTCATGTTGTAAAAAAAAAAAGAAAAAAAAAAGGAGTTATATACATTTCATAGTTATTACTCCTTCTATTTCAATTTATGTGATACACTTTCCTCTTTAGTATATCCCAAAAAGAATAATACATTTTCTTATTCGGCAGCAATTTAACTTTAAACTTTACTTTTTACGCTTAACGAGATGATCTATAACTACACAAATATCTTTGATATTTTAATTACAAGATTCAAAAATCTTCTTTATTTTTTAAATTTCATACTACCAAACTATATTACATAAATTGAAACGCAGGGAGTAAGTAATAAAATATGCATTCAAGTGCCAAAAGGAGAAAAAGAAGAAAAGAAAACTATCTTTTAATTGTAAGTCCAAAAAGTTGGAAGTCAACAAATGAAAGGAATAAGATTTAATTCTTGATGAAGTATTAAACTGGAAAAGAATTTAAAGAAGTTAGTATTGGTCCATGGCAAAAGGACAAGGATAGGAAAGAGAATCTACAAAAGATGATCCATTTTTTCACACGCTTCATTACCAAGAAAAATCCAAGAATAGATGTAAATGTGGAAGATAGATCCAAATGTCTTTGACAAATTCCATGTCTCTCTCTTCCCATGTCAGTTACTAGTAGTACTAATTATTCTTCTCTCTTTGTCCAGAGTGGCCCCACCAGATCCAAAAAAACTCCATCCTTTCCTTTCCCCTCCCCACAATGACATTGTACAATCTAACAAGCATCTTATTTTCTTGGCTTTATTTTCAAGACTATTTTTCTCTAAAGTTTCAGTTCTTCTCTGAGTTTTTTCTACTCTTTTTAGCAATGTCTCCCTTTCTGGCTTGATGAGTTTTCTTGGAGCTGGAGCTAGTCTTGAATGAGATATATCTTGCTGGGGTTTTCTTTTCACAAGCTGTCGCATTTAAAGGACTTGGTCTTTGGTAATTTCTTGAAATTCTGCTCATTGATGATAATCTTGGTTGATTTCTCTTGCAGAAGTCCTTTTTTAAATGTTATTCATCTCAAGGTTGTTTCTTTGCTTGTGTAAGTTTTGGTGTGTTGGTATGTTTGTGTTGTTTCATCTCTCTTCTCTTTCTATTTTTGGGTGTTTTTATCACACCCTTTGTGTGTGACTGTTGATTCTTTCTGCTGGATCTGTGCATTGTGATCTTTTACCTGGTTTTTATGATTTTTTCAAATTTTTTTTGTTTTTGTTTTAAGTGCTTGCTTTTTCCATTTCTATATCTGCATAACTGGTGATGTATGTTAGTTTCTGAGTTTTTGAAAACTCAAAAGTCAGATGGGTTCTTTTTATGTTGCCCACCCAACAAGTTTTTCTGCTCTAATTGGTTGTTGGATGAGTGGATGCGTGACTTTGCATTTTCAAAATTTTGTTCAATTCATAAAACTATCTTATTAGCACCTATGATCTGATGCAAATGACTGTGAACAGGTAGAATAGTCTTCCTGTTCTCGTGTGAAACCTTTTAGGGAAAACCGAGGTTTGCCCAAAGCGGACAATATCACACCATGTTAATGAGTATCTTCTTTTAGTCTTCCTGGTCCTCATTTCCTTGAAGAAGTAAGGGCATTGCCTGGTGGAAATTCACCGTAATATATTAGTGTTGAGGAATAATGTGCACCATCCAGTTTAATATGCATGTTTACATTCTAAGTTATATGTTGTGTTGAGCCACAGGCAGGGGAAAAAACAGCACATTCTAACTCTTGGTTGTGTTCTGTTCCAGGGAGGAGGGAAAAATGCAGTGCACTAACTATCTTCCAGGATATTACTACCCAAGAGATCATGTTGTCAGTCTTACGGGTAGTAATTCACGGTCAATACCCCACAGTGGTATCGCCTGGAACAGTAGTAGAGGATTCAATCTTGCGTTTCCTCCATTTATGGTAGACCAGAGCCAGGATTTAGTTTATCAGAAGGATATATTGAGACAGACAATACTTAAACATGAAGCAACATTTAGATATCAGGTATATACATGAGCATTTCCTTTGGTTAGCCGTTGAACAGATTATTGTCATCTTGGGTTATATTCAACAGAATTTTCAATTTATTCTGCATCTAAATGAATTGCTCTTATATATCCTTTCATGTTTCTGGAATTAACTGTCCTGATTTATTAACTCATAACTTTCTCTTTCTTGTGGATTACAATAAACCTTTCATAAACATTCTTATTCTCTCTTGTGGATTACAATAAACCTTTTGTAAATGTTACTAGATTTCCCTTAAAATTTGTTACTAGAGTTGGCGCTTCTTCTACCTAAATGTTGCAGTTCTAGTATTTGATCAATTTTGGTCTTGAGTAATGGTGACCTTGGGAGTCCTTCATCACTTGGTGATTCACTTAAATGCATCATAATCAACCACAAGTTTAAATGGTATTCTCTTTCAGGTCAATGAACTTCATCGTTTATATGGAAGACAAAGGGAATTAATGGATGAGATTAAAAGGAGAAAACAAGTGGATGATCATGTACACTTGCAAGAATTAGAGCCAAATACTTTTGTGTCTCTGTTAAGGTCTGAAATTTCTGAGAAGACCTTTAGGCACTCAGTAAATCTCACAATCATTGAGCCATATGCACCAAGTAAAGAAATGTTTCAAGAGTCTTTCAGTTTTGGTGCCGACAAGACTGTGCAACCAGGTGTTGACTGTTTATCAGGTAAAAACATTTTAAATGAATGCACAGCATCATTATTGAAGAACGACACATCAAGGAAGAGAATGTTGGATCTTGAACTTCCAGCAGAAAAAGCCATTGATAATGAAGAGGAAAATCCTGTTAAAAGGATAAATGTTCTGATTTCAGAATTTCAACCTCAATGTTCTTCGAAAGTCAACTTTGTTGCCTCTGGAGACTCTTCCAGTTCTCCCGCAAGTTATAGGGGTACCTTTCTTTTGTTTGACCTGAATGAACCAGCACAGCCTTTTGAGTCAGAGTGTCCGAATTCTGCATTTGGATCGAATAACATTCACGAGGAAATCCAGGACAGGGATCTGGATTTATCCGGTATTGGACGTGCAGAATGCTCAACTCTGAATAAAGAAGGTATCCTGAATTTCTCTTGAGAAAAGATTCTGATCGTAATTCTTAAGCTGTCATCATGCTCTTTTCCTGTTATTGTCTTGCACAATACCTGGTTTTATTTCGATGTTGCATCAGTTATCTGTTTTTCCTAATGCTGGCTTCTCTAAAGGAATACATACAGCCTTTCTATCCTAAAAGATGTTTATAGCATGAAGTTTTATCCCTCATCACAATATTTGTTATCTGCACTTACAGGGAGAGATGGAAGCAACTTTAAGTCATTTGATGAAGACAATAAGTTTTCAGATTACACAAATTGTAGGAAAGGCATGGACTTGAATTTGACACCTCCTACCTATTTGTCTGACTACCGGTCTGCACCCTCCTCCGACATTTCCCATCTTAATTTTCCTGAAGGCGGAAATGTAGAGATTCATAAAAATTCTGAGGTTCTTGACAGTAAGATGGTTCCTGATTCTTCACCTGAATACAGAAAATGTACCAGGGATAATCACCTTGTAGGGACTAGCATTGATAGCAAGCTTTCGACAACTAATATTTGCATCGACTTGAACTCCTGCATCAAAGAAGACCTTTTATCATCTAGTCCAAGTGAAGCAACAAAGTCTACTGGGGAAAGAGATCTGGAAGGTCCTGTTAGCCCAGAAAATAAGGAGTGTTCTCCACCAAGAGGAGATTCTCAGGACAGTAAAGTCAGTACATCAATCTATTTACCAGGAAGAGGCCATAATGATCCAGTCGAGGAATTTGACAAGGTTGCAGCTGATATACTTATTTTTATTTCATCATCTGCAAAGTCTGCCATTGGTGAACCATCTGAAGCTTCTAGACACTGTCTAGGCCAGCTTGCTGAAGTTGCTAGTTCTCTGTCTAGTTGTCCAGAGAATGAAGTTGAACAACCCATGGAGAAGGAAAAAGGTATTGCATTCTGTAATCAGCCAAGGAGGGGTCAAGCAAGGAGGAGGAAAAAGGATCAGAAGGACCTTCAAACAGATTTAGTACCTGCAGTGGGATCTCTTTTGCATCAGATGATTGCTCCAAAATCCGGTCCATGGAATAAAACTCCGAGTGGGGCTAGTTCCAGAGGCGGGAGACGGTCCAATGATGGAGAGAGAACAACATTTTCTCTCCTACTGCAGCATACTTTGGATAACAAACATGGGATCACAGGCCGATTTTTGAAAGGCTGGGGGGTGACAAAAAGGCGGCAAAGGGCTCGGAGAGCTCAGTCTTATGTGTCTCCTCTTTTTTTAGCTGATGAGTAGTTGAATGGAGAGTATATTCCTGGACTCAATACTTATTATAGATTTATAGTACAGGAAGTTGATTGCTAGGATTATCTTCATCCCTTCCTCTTTTTTTTTTTTTTTTTTTTGGGTCTAGGAGATGTTATGTACAGATATTTAGCCAAGGATTCATTCAGAATACTTCAATTTAGTCCTATAGAAGTGTTCATATTCAAGTTAGAAATGATGGAAGCAACCACACTTTTATTCATGGTTGGTAACTTATCTATACTTCATGAATTACTTTACATTAGTTTGGAATGAACAGCTTTTTCTCTGTGTGTATATATATATTTTTTTTCTATGCATCTTTTTGTTCCTTGCTTGTTAGGTAATGTAAATGAGTATGCATTTAGTTGTTGGATTCAATATTTTTTTCAATTAAACACATGAGTTTCACAATAAACTACTAATTCAAAATTTATGAACTTGAACAAACTCTCTTCCTGAAACTGTATTTATAATCACCTCGAAAGTATGCATGAGAAAATAATATTTACTTAAATGGATAGAATTTTAAGACACTGAGTTCAGATAATATAGACAAACTAAAGAGATTATGATCGATTTTGTGGGGATAAAGAATAATTTATGACGTTATGGTTAAGGTATTCTAGTCTTTTAAGTGAATCCAAAGATTTTTACTCACTTTATCATGTCAAATAATATGTATTCTCGTTTTAATTGGTGACTCTTTAGGTTAAATTTGTTTCCATTTAGTAGAAACATCAAATACCAAGTTAGTATTTTTCCATACCTATATATATACACACACACAAAAAGATTTAAATACTTTGGTTCTGTTTCAAGTGTTTTCAATGAAACCTGATATTGAATGATCTGCAAAACTCAAACGTTTCGATATGAATTAAAATTTACAATTACTATAATTACCTTGCACATAATCAGGACTTTTTCTATTTTCACTCTCTATGCTATTCTAATTTATATTTGTGAAGATTTCACCTTTCTATAAAAATATTCACCTTTGCTAAAATAACGCTTGTTCTCACATAAATTTATCAATTCTAACAATAAGATCAAGCTTCTTACTTGTTCCCTTTTTTCACAAAACAAATTTCAACCAATTGTTTGGGGTCCGTCTTCCTTACATGTAAGGAAAAGGTATAATTTCAATCCTTCTTTCAGAAAAAACTATTTTTTTTTTCTTTTTTTCCTAACATTTTTTCTTTATTTGGTAGTTAAAAGCTTCTTGATTCTTGTTTTTAGAATTGAGTTTTCTTCTTGATGATCAGAGCTTCTTGTTTCTATTATTGATAGTATATTTGTTACTTTTCTGAAAGCTTCAATGGTATGATTTGTTTATAGCCTTCTCCCAGCCAAATTCATCCTTTCAAAATTTATAAAAATTTGATCTTTTAACAAAGATTTAATTTTAAGGGTCTGCTGAAAAAGGGGACAACAATTAGGAGATATAAATTCTTGGAATATAATCTTTATATCATTTAGAAGAAGGTAATCATATGGAACATCTTGTTTTATCCATATAATGTGATGATTTTTTCCCCTCATTGATTCTTGTAGATTCCTTATTGGAAGCTTGTTGGCATTATTTTTTCTCCAATAAGATTGTCAAATAGGCATAAGGTATCATAATTTCTTACTTTTCTTACAAGGGGTAGAAATGGACATGTTTTGTCTTTAAGTAACCTTATTTACAATTAAGTTTCATTGTTAACTATTTTGAAGTTTACACACAAGAAAAGCTACTCAATAGTTTATATTAAACTCACCAAAGCAAACTCTAATGCAGTTTAGTCTTAATAACTTAATGCTGCTGATAATAGGGAATATAAGAAATATGTGGAACTCTCACCTGAACAAGCAAGATTATATATTTGATGTCAAGAAATGGAGATGTTGATTAAATTCTATGACCAAAACATCTGTGCTAGATTTATATTCTCAGCCTCTATGATGTTAGTGAAATAGCCAAATTTCAGCATTAGGATTTTCAGTTAATTATTGATTGCACAATGAGAATTGTCTATTGGGATTAGTAGATGATAAGAGTTCCAGTTCAATTTGATGGAGTGATCAGATGGACACAGAACTGAAAGCTGCTGAAAAGAACATTTTCTTGTTGTCCTTTTATCCTTTTATTTCCCTCAAATTGTTATTAAATAAGTGATCCATCCCATCTCTTTTTTAGATTTTTATATGTTGTGTATCTCCTCCAGTTCATATTGGCAACTGTGGGCTATGAATATATGGGGAACTAAGTGTACATAATTTTCCCTTCTTTTTAATCTGCATTTTATGACAGAGTATATAAGTTTAGTCACACAAGCCATGGATGAGAAAACATCCAAACCTAATCTTCACCAGTTAACATGTCCTTCTTTCTATCTATTTAGGACGACAAACGTGTGAAGTTGACAATTGAAAAAGCACTCTGGTACTTCTTGCTTTCAGGTCCTGGTGAGTACTCTTTGTTTGGAGCTTGGGAAGTAAAACAAAATTTATGTTGCTTACTCTAAACCCCTCTATATCATATCTGCAGGGGTGTCGGTTTGTTATTTCATTTCCTTCTCTTACAATGGCTGATATGGCTGGTGGCATACCTGAAAGCCTGGAAAAAATCGAGCCTGTAGTCAGTCGTGTGAGAAGGAACTCAACTGGTAGCCTAGGTTTTGAAATGGGCGAATCCAAGGTCTTGTCACGTTATCTTGGCGTTCCAACACGTTCGTGTCATGATATGTGCAAATTTGGTTTTGAACATGATTCTCCAACAAAGGCAAAGATTCCCCGGCCCACGAGATGTGGAGCAACATTAGGGAAAATCCCAGAAAGGAAGAGAGTACCAGGCTCAGCTAAACCATCTTCAGAGATCAAGAACCAGACAACTTGCCAAGTCAATGGACAGGAAATCCCAACATCCACCAAAAAAGCAGCAGCTTTTGAAAATCATCAAAGTGATTTTCCTTCAAGAAGCCATCAAAGAAGATACAGTGACATCTTTATACCAGGGAGGTCTTCGAAACTTCAAGAGTCTCTATTGGCTGGATCAAGCAGTAGACAAAACCACAGCTGTAAAATGGAGGAGCACGGTGGATCCTCCGAGCTAAGAAAGAAAAAGAATGTTGTTACCTCAACTGTTTCAGTGTCTCCAAAATCTTCTGTGAAGAAGGTATCAAGCAGAACATCCAGTAGCAACTCCCCAAGAAAGGCATCTCACGTTAACAGTAGGACTAATTTTACACCAAGCAAGACTGGGAAAATCAGTTATGAAAATGTTACAAAGAAGTCGTCGTATCTTAGAGAATCGAAGCCTAAAAGCCACACTACAGGGATTTCAGAAAGTAGTAATGCCAAAGAATCCTCTTTGGATAGAGACGTTCCAAGACGAGGGAAGATAGCTTCATTACCCCTTTGTTCCCCATCCACTCCTGCATCTTCAGGCGGCGATAGCTCAAGAGAAAATGGGCCCACCCAGCCTTCCATTTCATCATCAACTTCAGCAAATGAGTCTTTTAACTGTGATGGAACAGGCTCTAGCACCAAACAAAATGGAACTACAACTCAAAAGCAAGACATAAAACCTCAGAGGGCTGGACAAGTTGGGTTAGAAAATGAAGATTGCAGTCCTAAACTGCTCAAGTTCAAAAAAGGAAAGACAACTGATATCGAGTCTGAGAATTCCAGTCCAAGGAGACAAAAGTTTAGGCAAGTCACCGTACAAGATAAGCGCGAAAATGAAAATGGTAATGGTAATCCTAGAGGAAAAGGCTTGAGCAGATCCACTGCTGATGGCCATTCAGATGCTGCTACTAAAGACGAAGTTATGACAGTAAATCTTCGATCCCATGCTATAGAAGACACAAAAGAAACTCCCAGTTTATTCAACAACGTACTTGAAGTTACTGCAAGCAAGCTTGCCAAGACCAGGAGAAGCAAGGTCAAGGCATTGGTGGGTGCTTTTGAAACTATAATCTCCCTTCAGGATCCAAAATCCTCTCCACTAATTGGAAGGTCATAACGTCCTTTTCTCTTTGATAGAAAGAATCTGCACTGGAGGTGCAAACTCTGTTACTGTCCTTGTGACTATTACATTAGCTAGTTATAGGGATTGATCACTCAAATTTGATTTCGAATCGAGTTAATGAGTGCTTAGAACAGTCTAATTGGACAAATTTGGTTGAGCTTAAGATATTCTTGGATGAACAACTCATCCATGTATGCTTGCAGTAGCTGAGGCACTTGTTAGCATATTAAGTCCTAACATCAAGTATTGGATTTTATTCTGCATAACAGCATAAAGTCCAGACTCTATAAATTTCTCTGTTGAAGATGACACATTGTTATCCTATGTCTGTACATATTTGGTCAATGAATAACAGAAATTTAGAAGGATTACTCTCAAGCTAGTAGAAATCACAAAGTTGAGTGTATATGCCTGTTTACCAAAACATTCTGTAACTTTACAAGACAGGAAAAAGAAAAAGAAATTCCAACAATTAGCAGAACATTGACTGCTGGCAGTAGTAAAATTTTCACTCTATTTTAAAAATTAAGAGTTTTGATTCTTGAAATACATTTCATCTCCCGTTAAAGACTCCACTAAAAACCATGCTATCGCCTCCTAATGATGCCTCCCATTCTGTGGATGAGGTCCTGATTTGAGATAATGCAACAACCACCTCCCGAATTTCTGGTCTGTTAATTGCATTTTCACTTAGGCACCAGTCTGCAATTTCTGCCATCTGCAGAGTAATGAGAAAATGTCAGATCTGCAGGTGTAGTTTACTGGCTATCAGAAAAGACGAAGAATAGGAGACTTGAACATGAAGATATATTTAGATTTGCTAACCTTGTATATATCTTCCATGGGATAATATCCACTGAGATTCTCATCTATAAAGGATTCCAATGTTGACTCTGGATCCTCATCTTGGAAAATTTCATGAATCTGATCATTCAATGGACACTCTTTATTCGTTAATGAAAGACTAACTATAATAATATAAACATAGGCCTTTTTAAAAATTTAAGCTGTAACAAGCAAGAAATTGATCTACTGACATCCATGCTCTAGTATATGCATACATTTTATTTATTCTTGTTTTAGGTTCTTCTTTTCCTTTATGCATTTCCTATTCCATCATGTTCTAAAATAGTGTCAATTTTCTCAGATAATTATTCATGTGGTTGTGTTTCTTTCTTCAAGATATATATGCTAATTTTTTTACTTACAATTGAGATGAGTGATTTCATCTTGTTTGGATCCCCATTTTCACGAATGAGTGCGCGTTTTCCTGTTATTAGTTCTGCAAGAACTACTCCAAATGCAAAAACATCTGTTTTGGTAGTTATCTGCAGCTCTTTCACAGATCTGTAACATATGAGACAACAGAAGCAAATCTTACAAATTCTTTTAAGGCATATGGATCTGATATTGCTAGAAAAAGGCATTAAAAACAACAATAGTGACTAACAAGAATGTGTAAATTAAGATGCTTACTCAGGGGGAAGATATCCTGGTGTTCCAACAAGGCGGGTCGCTAAGAATTCATCTTCGTTGGTTCGACCAACTAGTTTTGCCAGACCAAAATCTGCAACCTATAAGAAAGCACTTTCATGATTTACATCTAATGGAACTATAAATTGTTCATTGAAGTTTTAGTCCGCTATGATAAAAGAAGACAACTTTTTGACAGAAGTATAAAGGGAGATTCCGCGTTCATGAAAGTAATGATTAGAGATAATCAAATAATCATTTCTCACAGGAGTCAAGAAGGCACCTTAGCTCTCATGGCTTCATCCAGTAGAATGTTACTCGTTTTTATATCACGGTGAACATACCGAGATTTTGTATGGTCATGGATATACTCAATGCCCCTTGCTGTATCTAAAGCAATCTGTGTTCTTGTAGTCCAACTTAGAGGCTTATGACCTGGTTCAGAACAAGTTGATGTAAGCTAACTAATGATTCTGCATAATTTTTCTTTTTTAACTTTCTAAAATCTTAGTTCTTTTTATCTTTCTCCATATTGGTTTGTGAACTTTGGTTTATACTTCATTACTTGATTTTTAGTTGGGAAACTATCCGATGAACAGAATTTCTGGTGAGGTTAGAAGGATTGGAAACGGAGTGAAAGCCTGGTGACCATATCTTTTACGTTTTAACTAATGGACTGTATTTGGCTTGAATCCCGATATCATGTAACATTAAATTTTGTACCATAATAAGCTCAAATGCTGAATTTACATATTATTGTGTACCTTTTAGCATTGGTTGATGAAGATGTTCATTGAGAGAGCCATTCAGAACATACTCATAGACCAAGTAGAGGTGATCATCCCCGCTGGCATAACCCAAGAGCTCCACCTACATGATGACCTCTTCATAAATAGTGGAGCATCATCAAAGTAAATAACAGTTTTTAGTGATTAAACTTGATTACTTACCACATTTATGTGATGTATCTTGCATAAAACTTTGAGCTCTGCTATAAACTCCTTGGACTTGTTAGACCTCATCTTTTTTATTGCAACTTCCTATAAATTGCGAGGCACAGAAGAATCTGCGTTGGCTTGAGAAAAAGTGAAGAAATAAAAACAAAAGGAAGTGCTAGATACCTGCTTCCCAATTCTCCCATAATACACACTCCCATATCCACCTTGTCCAATTATCCCGGACTCATCAAAATTGCTTGTAGCTTCTGCAATTTCTTCAAGACTGTATATTACTTGCCTTTCTGATTCAAAAACTGGCATGTCTGCAGAGTTGAATCAATTCATTGTGTTAATTCTCTATAATACAATCTTTTCCTGTTGTGCGTAAGCTTATCATAATAAATTGGCATACAATAAACCTTCAGTATGATCTTTATACATGTACTTCTTCTGCAAAGACATGGTTTTTTTAGTACTAAAGCTTTTGGAAATAGCTGCAGGATCCTTCTTGTTGCGTCTCTGCCATCTCTTTCTCCTGTGAATAAATATCATCACAGTGCAGATTGAAAGTACTGTCACAGCTGATAATATTCCAACTAATACCGTCCATTTGTGTGCTTTGTGCTTCTTTCCTGCATAATGATGGGAAAACGAGGCAACGGAAAGTCAATTTCTAAGTAATAAATTCACAATAATCAACTATCCACTGTTTAATGTATATATTCTCGTAACTTCCTGAATTATTTCCTTTACATTTTACGGAAAGCTTGGCTAACTAAGTTTGAGATACTGGATATTTAAGGCAGAACAGATTGAGACCCTCCTGAAGTTGACGACTTTTATTCACCTGAACTTTATGTTGGCCTAACACCCCCCGGGTATCTGAAAAGGATTTTCAAGACAATTTAACGTAGGAGCATGAAATTTTTTGCCAATAGGAGAAGAGAAAGAAAACAGTCATGCTCATAACTTCCTAAATATGCATTTGACTGAAATCTGAAGACGCTTATAAGCAATGCTATCTGCTTTGATGGTCTGTAAGATTATCTGATTGCTTAGTCAACATAGTAATACATAGTGATGAGAAGAAAAGAGGAAAATTTCTATGACAGATATAACTAACCAGTACTACTTGGTAGAGCTGGAACACCATTTTTGTACATTGGCACATATATCAGCCATCCAACATCTACAAACTGTGGACTTGTCAAGTGAGGGTTCAAGTTCTCTATGTCACTGACTTGAGAAGAAAGTGCATCTCCAATACTTGACAAAGTATCATGCTGCTGAACAGTATATGTCACCACAGTTTTTTCCTCATCATCCGCACATCCACACAAGAGATGCATAGTGACAACATCCCAAGCCTGGTACTTTTCTTCTCCTCCAATTTTCCAAGCCTGTCCACTATAAATATCATTAGAAACATTTGCAAATGTATCGTTTACCTGCAGCTTGTATCTCGTGTCGTAGAAGTATCCAACAGTTCCATCAACATCTTTGCAAGTGCAAGGTACAGTTACTAGGTAGTCTTGTCTGTCATCATAGCTAATCGGCTCGATTGCTGATGCATTGATAGAGTAAAATTTGGTGATATTCTGTTTTGGGAGACTGTTGTGCTGATAGAGGAAAGCGCTGCACGTCTTGATGTGATCGGAGCATGGGAAAGGGTAGATGTTGGTTAATTGAGTTGGTGCACCAGAAGCGAAATTTGTTGTGATGTTAGGAGACAGAGGAAACAGGAAGTAAAGAATAAGGATGCAACACCAAGAAGCCATAAGCCTTGGCAACGAAAAGTACTCTGCCTGGTGAAATAAAAGGAAAGCATATCAGATCATGAATTCATGATATTCTAAGAGAATATTTCATCTTTGTCATGTTCGATTTGTTGCTTTGTTTGCTGATGTATACAGTAATATACTACTAAAATATAACATAAAGCTTCTAGTTATATTCTGATTATCTTTTCAAATAGGAAACTACCATACATGAAACATAGTATTATATGGTATTGTATTTTACAATGTCTGTCTATTCAGGACACTGCATCAGTTGGAAATTGTGGTTTTTAAATCTTTAACCTTTTACAATGCATACTTGCCGATTTTTACAATGCACTAATGGAGATATATGCGACTCCAGAAATAATGTTAGTGCTATTAGTACTATTTTTTTTTTTTGCTCGACAAACATTAGTAAGCTGTTTAAACCAATGCAGTGAAGATGGAGTTTCCGAGTCTGAGGAGACCAATTTTTTAGGTGACCCTTGAAAGTTGTTAATCATTTAGTATTGGATAGAACCTTTAACGGAAATGAAAAATTGCCACGCATCTTAGGATTAGCTGTTATACAGAAGGTTATTTTAAAATGATTTTCTGTCTATAATGCATACATGCATGATGCTACTCTAACCTGGATTCTTTACATCTGACCTTTGCTTGTAGAATAAATAAAAGTAAACACTTATTTCGTTTCAATTTGCATGAGTGACCAGAGGCGGATTCTGCCTTTAATTTAATCGTGAAGCCGGCCAACTATTTATGATATGTTATTACTACTTTACTATCTATCTATCTTGGAGCCTAGTGCTGAAGAGCACAAAGAGAATTCCCTTTTGGCATCTTTAATTAGGGTGTTTTGTCCAAAAGAAGTGAAATTATACATTTTATATTATCAACCTAGTTTAACATGTGATAGTAGGTCAGTTATCATTTTGTTAAATTAGCATTTAAATGCTTATCATAGAGTTTTGATTATAATACCTTGTACGTGATCTGATTGTATAAATAATTCTACGTATATATGGTTCATTTTTCTTGTAATCATTGGACGTTGCTCATTATTTCTAGCTGCTTATTTGACGTGGAAAGTATGGGAAGTTGCGCAAACCATAGTATCAAAGTAAAAGAAATTCTTTTTTCTCCGTTTGGATCATCTTTATTTGATAACCAGACTAAAACGGGCAATTTGCAGGATTGGCCTTCGCTGGGGGCGGTCATTAATTTTTGGCCTTCATTAAAAGCCCCTTGATTTCGGGTTTGAACCTCCGCTCAGTCAAAATTTTTTTTTAAAAAAAAAAAAAAAAAAACTATTTTGCTGAAATTTTGTTTTTAATGTATACCTTAAAGTTCTAACTTTAACAAAGTTAAGCCTTAAGCATTAGATATGAGTTTTCCTTACTAATTTTAGATAAAAAATTGCTTTAAGGCATAAGTTGGGGTCTAACTTATGCCTTGCGAATCCTAACTTATGCCTTGCGATTTTTTTTTACTTTATTTCTTTATTTTTTTTTACTGAGCCTCAATTCGAACCTAGGATCTCTGGGTGTTAAGCTAAGGACAAATATTAAAGACCACCAATTTGAGGAACAAAAATTAAAACCACCCCAAAAGAAGGATAATCCACGCAAAAAAATCGACAAGAACAGCAATGGGCTAAGAGCAAAATGGGCCAACTAAAACAGCCCAAAAATTAGGTGAGATGGCCTGTTTTGAGCCGGCAATTAAAAATTTAGCCGCCGTTTTCACAAAGCCTTCAGAAGCCCTTATAAAATTCATCGAGGACAAAAATACAACACAAAACTCTATCATACGTGTCAAACTGATTTTGAATTAACATATAATTACTTTAATGCGAGCATACATGTGTCATAACGTACTTATCAATCAGTATTTTGCCTTGAATTTTCAACGTTTGAAGGTGGTCTTTAAATTTTCCCAAGAACATCATATCATCACCTTTTAAAATTTATCATATATGACACCCATGTAATGGGTTAACCCACGCAAAATGGGCAAAATTTTAAAAAAAAATCGCAAGGCAAAGTTAAAATTCGCTATGTAACTGAAGATACTTTTTTGTTAAGGAATTACTAAAGTTATGGGATCGGCAAGATACTTATGCCTTCAGGCGGTAGTATAAAATCCGTATGCCGGTCCGCATAACTTTGATAATTCCTTCACAATTTATGCCTAGTCCGCATAAAAAGTTTGCCCATTAAGTATGCCCCACCGACATAACTTTGTGAAGGAATTATCAAAGTTATGCTTCATTTATACTTATGCCTTACATTTTATATAAGTATCAGCGGGTCGACATAACTTTGATAATTCTATTCACATTATGGGTCAGGCATAAAAAATTTGCCCATTAAAGTATAGCCCATTTATCGCATTAAATAATTGTGAAGGAATTATCAAAGTGCATATCTTCCAGGATAGAACCCGCATACTTATCTTAATCTACTCAAAGCATGAGTATGCCGGGTCCGGCATAAAATGTGTAATTCCTTAACAAGTGTATGCTGTTAGCTAAGCGAAATTACAACATGTGCAATTTTTTTAAAATTTTGAATGCGTGGTTCGAACTACCTAGGATACTGTAATTTTTTTCTTAAACATTTCAAATGAAGGGTAGAAAACTTAAAGACCATATTTTAGAGAAGGGCAATTCTGCGAATTGCCCATGTGAAATAAGCTGAACATGTAACCCAACATAAGACAACAGGTTGAGTAGTCTGAACCCTTAATTTATAAACCCCTCGAAATCTTCAGGAAAGAACAATATAACTCTGCTAAAGGAACCCAACAAACGTGTTCCAGTGATATGATCATGCATCTTGAGAAGTCTTGAAAGAGATCTATCATCCATTTGTTGTTGGACATATAGAATATTGTGAATCATATATGGTAAGAAAAACAATGTCCTTCCTTTTCAATTACACAAATGACTCCAAAGTCCATTTCTGTTAGGTCCAGCCTATGATGACAAAATGGTCCAACCTTATTAAATTCCCTAAGCTTCTTCTAATTTAATACATGTAGGGACAAGACTTTGTTGCAATATTATACAACTCCATCACCATCTGTCAGTTCTACAATTTTCCCCATTCATAATATGAAGGTCGAGTGCTGCTTCATGTAGATCCCACACTAAATCTTTTCGAGATCATCCGTTGATCCTCGTTTTTTTTCCTTTTAAATTCTCTATCTGAAGGAATTGTTCTATTTCCAAACTTCACCTTCAAAAAGCATAGATTTTTTTTTCTTTAAAAAATTTCTCGAATCACGTGGTATAGGGGGATGACTGGCCTCTTCATAATCGAGTAGTGATGAAAAATCAGATATGTGAATGAGGGGCGGATATACCTTGGTCCAAGTGGTGCTACGAGACAACTCTTCGTCGAAATTCAGATAACAAGCAAAATAAAATTATTAAATTACTCCCATTTATACTCAAGGTCTAAATAATTTTTTATGTATACAACATATATTGAATCGTCTTGGCTTTTTCGTATGTTTAATTTTTATATTTTGAATTCACTTAAAGGAAAATCTTGACCACCGGAGATTACTACTTCACGAATGGTGATTTAAAATCAGATATGTGAATCTATCATAATCACAGGGTCATTGTTAC
>NC_081345.1:32918946-32924595 GCF_029784015.1 Lycium ferocissimum | reverse complement strand
AACTAATAATAATAATAATAGCTAGTAACCGTAATAGAATAATGAAACGCCGATATTGATAAGAGGCTAATAATTATAGTAAAAAAATATAAATATTTTTAATTTGTCAAAAATATTAGAAGCGTAAATAGGTATTTCGGAAGAGAGGTGGGACAAAATTGGGTGTCAACACTTATACATTTTAAAGTGCAAGATGGTTAAGACCCAAAAGAAATTAAAGATACAATGTCTTAAGTTTACAACAATAACTACTAGTAATTAATGCTTATATATCACAGCCTTTTCATTTATGAAATTTAAGAAGCAACCATCTTTCATATCTACTGCTTAACGAAAAATACTCCATCTTCTAGAAGCAAAACAACAGCTAAATTTGGTTTCTCAATTCACTTCGCGGGAGCTAAATTTGTATAAAGCAAAACGACAGCCAAGAATGGTTTCCATCAAGTTGTAGACTAAGAGACCTTAGTGAATCATATATACTCCATAAAATAAAGCACACAAATCAACTGGGATAAAATAAAGAACTCAAATCAGTGGAACATTGAAACCATTAATTAGCCATAAAACGTTACTCACGATAACGTATTAACCATAAAAACGTCACTCGCGATTAACGAATTACTCTTTAACACCGTTAACCTTTAACTTTTGCCTGTTGAGTTTTTTGAATAAAATAATGCATAATAAATTCTTTGTGGATACGTTTATTCTACTTCTGTAAATTTTCAAAAGAATATATTATTTTGGTGAATTGGCTGAAATAATGGCTTATTTTGGTAAAAAACACAAAAATGTGAGTATGTATAGTCTGATTATTTTTTCTGCCCTTGGGTATTGACGTTTTCCTGGTTCTTGTCTGCATATTAGATTGCTTGGTCTGCTGCAGATACTGGGCTACCATCTCATTATTGAACTCCATCTTCATTGACTGTATGTAGGAAACAGCCAAATAAATAAACTCACAATTACCAAAACATGGAATATATTGGTTCGACGTTAGCTTGCTACTGTTGGGTCTAGTATAGATTAAATGGGAAATGGAGGGAAGAAATATGGAGGGAACAGTTGTTCCCTTATGCTTTGGTGAAAAGCATTTATCCCACATTGGTAGTGGAAAGAGAAGTTCAAGTGTTTAAATAAGGAAACACTTTTACTTCTTGTTAAAAGGGTTGAGGAAATGAGCAAGCCTCGCGTCATCGTCACTTTGCTCCGGCTCTGGTTGCAATCAAAGATTGACTAATTATTCTTTTTGGACAAAATTTTCTTTAATTAATTAATTATTTAATTATTAATTAAATTAGCCAAATATCCAACCCGAACCGGATCCGCGCGTGACCCGATTCATTTTCTTTCCCGGATTTTATTTAAAATTCCCGCCCATTTTTAAGTGACTGTTTTGAAGGGTTGCAAACTTTTAGAAACAGTACTTCCATGGTTATAAATTCGTTTGATTCCTCAGATTTTTCCTTACGAATTTTCTGAACTTCAAAACTTCTTCTTCTTCTGCACAAATAAATTCTAGTGTAATTCCTATGCGTTGAGTGGTTCAGCGGCGAAGTGATTTGGAATGGAAGTACGAGGTAAGTAAGATCGTTCTATCCTGGGAGAATATATTCCATTAACCTCGAGTACTTGAGGGCAACGGCTATTGCAGATGCGTGCATTCGGTGAGCTGATTTTTGCTTCCTCAAAGATATTTTCGATCTTGTTTACGATCATTTTCGGTCTCTCCATTTGTTTGGTTTTACGTTTTCTAGTTTTGAAAATATTCTTCAAGCTTTATTGTTTCTGGAAATTCTCCAAAATTGTTGTTCTAAGTATTTTCGTAATACAGATTGATAACAGCTACAGGACCTAATTAAGTGGGATGGATTAGCTTGCTCCACGACCTAATTAAGTGGGCTGAATAAATGTTGGTCTGAAGTGAAAATTTATTCTTAATTGAATCTTTCAAGACAGTATCGTATAAACTACATACGGAGTATATAATAAATTTTATTTCTTTCCGGAAATTTCTATTAAACTCATTAAAATGACATTCTTGAATGGATGGAAAGACAAAGGGATTCTTATAGTTTTATCATCTCAATTTATGTTGCATATTTCCCTCTTTATTTGTCCTGAAAGATTGACATACTTTTTTATTTAGACTAATTTAACTTTAAACTCTTTTACCCTTAATTAGATGGAGTTATAGCAACACTAATCTCTATGACTGGCTTTAGACCATGCACAAGTTTCCAAACGAAAACATTCTATGACAGATACAACTAACCCGTACTCGGTAGAGCTGGAACTCCATTTTTGTGCATGGGCACATATATCAGGCATCCAACATCTACAAACTGTGGACTTGTCAAGTAAGGGTTCAAGTTCTCTATGTCACTGACTTGAGAAGAAAGTGAATCTCCAATACTTGACAAAGTATCATGCTGCTGAATAGTATATGTCACCACAGTTTTTTCTTCATCTTCCACACATCCACACAAGAGATGCATAGTTACAACATCCCCAGCCTGGTACATTTCTTCTCCTCTGACTTTCCAAGCCTGTCCACTATAAATATCATTAGAAACATTTGCAAATGTATCGTGTAGCTGCAGCTTGTAACTCGTGTCGTAGAAATATCCAACAGTTCCATCAACATCTTTGCAAGTACAAGGTACAGTTACTAGGTAGTCTTGTCTGTCATCGTAGCTAATCGGCTCGATTGCTGATGCATTGATAGAGTAAAATTTGGTGATACTCTGTTTTGAGAGACTGTTGTGCTGATAGAGGAAAGCGCTGCACGTCTTGATGTGATCGGAGCATGGGAAAGGGTAGATGTTGGTTAATTGAGTTGGTGCACCAGAAGCGAAATTTGTTGTGATGTTAGGAGACAGAGGAAACAGGAAGTAAAGAATAAGGATGCAACACCAAGAAGCCATAAGCCTTGGCAACGAAAAGTACTCTACCTGGTGAAATAAAAGGAAAGCATATCAGATCATGAATTCATGGTATTCTAAGAGAATATTTCATCTTTGTCATACTCTATTTGTTGCTTTGTTTGCTAATGTATACAGTAATATACTACTATAACATATAACATGTTGCTTCTAAGCTATATTCTGATTATCTTTTCAAATAGTAGTAAACTACTATACATGAAACATAGTATTATATCATATTGTATTTCACAATGTCTGTCTATTCAGGACACTGCATCAATTGGAATTTGTGGTTTTTAGATCTTCTACAGTTTACAATGCATAATTTCCGATTCTTACAATGCACAAATGGAGATATATGAGACTCTAGAAGTATTAATTAATGCTATATTTTATTTATTTTTTCGGTGCACAACAAATTGCATTTCAAGGCTAAATTTGCAAGCTATTGTAAGCTGCTTAAACCAATGCAGTGGTGGAGTTTCCGAGTCTGAGGAGGCCAATTCTTTGGGCGACCCTTTAAAGTTTTCAATCATTTAGAGTTGGATAGAACATTGAACAGATTAGCTGTTGTACAAATAGGAAGATTATTTTAAAATGACTCAATGCATACATACTTTGTTTCAATTTATGTGACTAGAGGCAAATTCTACCTTTAGTTTACCATGGATTCAATCGAACCAGCTGCTTTTGCTCAGACCATGTATGTGTATGAAAAAACTACAAACGATGCAGGAGTGTCTCAAAGTTTTCTATACCAATTACACTAAAACACTATAGTAGATCTATACACCTTTCACATCTTTGAATGATTCAAATTCATTTAGCTCTTCATCTTGTAAAATTTTGTGCAATTCGATCAAATTAACAGCCAACCATTACTTAAATATATTCTTGTACACGAACTACCACTATATAATACCTAAGTCCACTTAGCAAATTAGTTCTGTTTATAATTAAATATCAGTCATATAAAAATGAGATATCCAAGAGAGTTTTGAAGAGGGAAAAGCCTACTTGACTTTTTTAACCTGCCTCTATATAATCTATGGACTCCTCAAGCATGACTGACTCAAAGAATTTTTTGTAGTCACCAAGAACATAACCCCGACCTCAAGCTCTAAATTCTCAATATATACAGCTCATGTCATTATCACTATCACCTATTGCAATCGAGCTTACTTTATTAATGAAACATAAAGATTACCAAAGTCAAAACATAAGAACTCATTTGTGAACAAATAGCAGTTGAGAATTTGGTGGACTTTCTTATAGGTGCCGGCGAACCAAATAATTTTTGGCTTTTAGGACATGTATGAAAGCATATAGAGGCACGTAGAATTAACTAGCAGTAAATAATATATCACGTAATAGTCGTAAAGCCGGCCAACTATTTGTGATTACATGTTATAGTACTGTGCTATCCATCTTTCTTGGAGCCTGGTACTGAAGAGCACCAAAAGAATCCTCTTGGCATCTTTAGGATTGAAATTACATGTTTTTTTAATGTTATAGCATAGTTTAACATGTAATAACAAGTTAGCTATGGACGATTAGATATGATCAAAGTCTAATAGTTGATGACAGTGGTGGAGCTACCCTTGTCCAAGGAGAGTCAATTGGCAACCTTTCACCACGAAATTAATTACAGCATGTAGATAGGTCAAATATTTTGTTATGAATGTCTATTATACGTTGAATCTCTTTAAAAGATGCAAATTATATTTGACTCCCCTCATTAAACATCTTGGCGCCACCTATGATCCATTATTCTTATAATCATTGGACGTTACCCATCATTTCTTGTTTGCTTACGTGACGTGGGAAGTATATTTTGTTACGATCATTTTTATTTGATAACCAAACAAGAACAGTAAAATGTTTTGTTTTATTCTCCATCTTTTTCCTAATCATCAATTTTACACTTGGTACAAGAGGAAAATAACATAGAAAGCTTAATCTTCTAAATTCAGTTAGTAATATATTCGATAAATTAGATAATTATAGATGTCACGTATGTATCCTTTGTGAAAGCATAAAATAAGTTGGCTTAATTTATCAGCAAGTTGAAAGACATTTTTTACTTTAAACCCCCCATTTAAACTTAAAACGTTTTAAACCCATTCTGGTTCCCCCCTTTAAAAAAATTTTAAAAATCGCAAGGCAAAGCCTTTATAGCACTTAAGGGAAATTTTTGTTATGAATTATAAAAAATAAAATTTGATTTATGCCTTAAAAACATAATATCCGTTGCATAACTTTGATAAATTCCATAAGTTACCACTCCCAAAAGTTTCCCATTAAAAATGCCCCATAAATGTTGGTATCAAAATATACAACAGATTTTATCCAGAAATTTTTAAAATATGGGGACTTTAATTTTTAATTTCCTTACGTTATTTGTCGAAAAGTTTTTAAATTTTTTGATAGGGAAAACCAAAAACTTTTAAGGTTTAAACTTTCCCCCCCAATTTAAACCATAAACCCCAATAAAATATAAAGGAACCCCGCAATTGTAATGTATATGATTTGGGCTGAAATATCTCCTTTTGGGAATTAAAATTATCTAGGGGAAAAAACTAAAATTTTGCATCCAGCAATTTTTAAAATTTCAACCCAAAACCTAAAGCTCTTCTTAAAATCTGGGGAAGCTTTTGAAATAACTTGCATTTCCAAATAACAAATTGAGGTCTGCCTTAATTTTAAAAAACCCCGAAAT
>NC_081345.1:32856762-32918846 GCF_029784015.1 Lycium ferocissimum | reverse complement strand
TGATTTTAGACTTTCTACATTTGCTTGTATTTATTATTTATGTTGTTGGATGAATCTTTAGGGACGGGTTCGCCTACCGTGGGTGGAAAAAGGGTAGGTGCCCGCACGATCAATGACTTGGGTCATGACAAGTTGGTATCAGAGCCCAAGGTTATCCGGTCTATAAGTTCAAGAGCATGTCTAGTAGATTCTTGCGGATCGGTACGATGAGCTCTGTACTTATCTGCGAGAGGCTATAGGACATTTTGAAAACTTCCCATTATTTCATTCCTTCGTGCTACTTCATTCGAATTGGTATCTAGTCGATTCTAATTGGCATCTGAATATCTTTATCTTAACCACCCACGGAAGGTAGGAACTCATCATTAAATACTTATGCGATCGATTTTGTTGGTACAAGATATGTCATCTCTATTCTGACGCGTGACCAAGTTCAGTTTCTAGCTATGGCCTGAGGATTAAGTTGTGTGGGATTGTGGTTAAGACTTATTTATTGTGGGGGTTTTCTTGAGAAATGGAAGAGATAGTATAGAGGACCAATTGATCTCTATGTTTTCGGTGTTGGGTTTCTCGGGAGTCGCAGAAGTGCATTTATGGATTAACAAGAATGATTTGCTTGGGATATGATTGGTTTCCAAAAAGTTTCAACATCGTCATGTATTATGATGGTGTGCATGGCACGGGTGTACTAATGGCAGGTCAACGATTCAGCAGTGGCAATGTATTAAATGTCGATATGCGGGGACGAGTGTAAGTTTGGTATGGATCTGTCATGTCCCGAACCATGGTCTGGGCGTAACACGACAATTGGTGCCTAGCTGCATATGACTGAGCGAACCACATGGCTTGCTAAATCGACATGGGGCATGAAGTGATGGGGAATATAATATAAACATGTGTGGTGAGAGTAACACATGAGATTAAATAATCATAAGTTTGAGATTATTTAATAAATGCCGAGCCAATACTGGCTATACGACTATGAACATCTGACATTGCATAACTGAACTACTCTAGTCTATGAAACCTCTGACATGATACGCAGCTGACTACTAAACTATTTATCGGGATAAGGCCCCCAGCATCGCTTGGCTGCATAACTTATAATAAATAAGTAAAAATAAAACCTCGAATGAGACGGTGCTCACCATCAGCTGGTATGCGCAAAGTCCTAACGAGCTGATCCGTCGTCCTGTAAATCAGCATCGTGAAATGTAGGCCCTCGAGCAAATAAAAGGGGACGTCAGTATATTTGAATTGTACTGGTATGTAAAGCTACTGAATGAAATAACATGACACATGAAATAATAGAACTAAAACTGAAACTGCAATCTGAACATGATCATGGGTATATCTGACATGAATATACATATAACATGAGTAAAACATTTTAAGTGGGAGAGCGTTAATATAACCGACATGTAACCACCACGTAAGTATGTGGCGTCTAATCTCTACCTAACCAGCTAAGCCATTATGTACCTTGCCTGGGTACAAGACATGAACATGAACATAAATGGATCCAATAACCCATAATGGGTAAAGATGAAGGAATCGTCCTAACTGAGCAGAGCGATCCTTATCCTAAGCTGGCATATGTAGTTTCAGGCTGTCTGAGCGTTCTCAATAATAGATGCAACTCCTAAAACATGTACATGAATAAAATTGGCTTAGTAGCCCATGGATTAAGTAAACACGATTCGTGAATGTATTATAACATAAAGATAGATATACATTATGGCTTGTATGAAAACATGGAAGTATGTAGGAGTTCATGAAAATAAACATAAAAGTTCATATCTTGCATTTAAGAACCTATGGAATGTAAAATATGGGTATTCATGGATTACAAACAAATTCTCAATTACCAAAATGGACTATTAAGAACACAAAAGCGAATTATTAATACAACATGATATGTCATGGTACATATAGTTAGGGTTATCATGAACATGGCTGGAAACCCTAGTTACGGTGAAATTTTGTATAGTCATAGAAGAACGTGGCATGGGAAAGAACAATGATGTTTCCATACGTAGATAGAAACCCTACATACTTGTAACGCTCCAAAACTTGTAACAATGGTCCGAACTTGGAGAAGAAACCCAAAAGCCTTAGTCTTGAATTCTTGTGATGGGTTTTCTTGAAAAACCTAGGTTAGGAATAATGAATTTCTATTTAGAATTCATGGATATACAATAGAATTCACTTGGAATGCGTGGAATAGGCTTACCTTAGTGTATCTTGATAGTCGGAGGAGAAGGACTTCGTTCTAGGGCTTGAGAATATGAAAAGTGGTATTAAAAACTGAACCCACGTATTTATACTATAGCTGAGTCGGGAAAATATACGGGCACCATGTACGGCCCGTACATGAATGTACGGCCCGTACAATGGGGCCGTACCTGGAATGGAAAATTCCAATAACTTCTAATTATTTTTTATGAGGTACGGGCACCATGTACGACCTGTACTTTAATGTACGGCCCGTACAATATGGACGTACCTGGAATGCCAAATATTAGAGACCTCTAATTTTCCCTTGTGAGGTACGTCCATAAAGTACGACCCGTACAAATGACATAAAATGTCAATTTAACGATCTGAGGTATATTTTCAATCCCAACACTTCCCATCTTGGTTTCTAAGTCCCTGAATCATGAATATTACTTAGTTTGAAGGTATGAGGTGTTACCATATCTCCCCCTTGGGATCATTTGTCCTCGAATGATGGGTTGTGGTGAAGAATGTGTAACATCCCGTAAAGTTGAACTAGGTGTGAATATGTAAAAATCTAGTGTTAAGATGATATTTTATCTATACGAATCCATTCTTGATGAATTCGAGTGGAAGAGGGTCGTTTGAAGTCAAACCAACAATTAAAGTTCTTAAGGGCTTCTAAATTCGTCTAAATCTGAGACAGTCTTCACTTATGGCTAGTTTTAGGGTATTTGCGTTGGGAATTTGAGAAAACTTATAAAATAAAAGTTGTAGGCCTCTGAAATACCTTTCCAACCATATAAAGTGGGGCTCAAACGGAGCTATGTACAGGGAGTTATGATCATTTTACTGAGCGAATATCGATTGTCGGAAAAATGTGCTGGGCGCGCGTCGCGGACCCAGCACGGAAAAATTCAGCTGCAGACCAAAAAAAAACATGATCAGGTGCTGAACCCGCGATGCGGACTCAGCACGGAGCGGGGAATATTTTCTGGTTCCGAATTTTCTTTAAGTCCTACTTCGTTATGTTATTTCCCACTTCGTTTCAAAATCAATATTTCTGAGGAAAAGAACCCTAGAAAAGTCTCTTTAACCCTAAGGTAAGTTCTTACTCAATCTTGATCATTCCCACACTATATCCATCCCCTCTTGATAGCAAATCATCTCTCTAAAACCCTAAGTTCTTGAATTCTCAAGAAGAAGAAGATAGGGGCGTGTGGAATTCGGCAAAGAGTGTGATTATTGAACCTTGGAAAGTGTGTTTGAGCGGGATTTAAGGTATGTCTAGATTTTGCCAAAAATCTTTCTTGAAGTATGTCTGTATTCCAAAAATCATCTTTTCAACTATGTCTACTTGTGAAGTACGTTTATATTGTGAAAGCATAATTTATATTTGAGAATCCATCCTTGATTATTTGTATAAGTTATAACTCTTGTTTGGTGGAATTTCTTTTGGAATTAAAAAATAATTTCTTTTAGACAAGGTCATGCGTGTGTAGGGTCAAGCCCGCATCAACCTTATACGAACTCTACTACTTTGTGAAACTCGTGTTTCCCATTATTGGATGATTGAACTTATTTTTCTAAAGGTTGGACTTTAAACCTGTTTTGTTGTTGAATAGGTTACTTGAACTTGAAATTGAATAAGAGATTTGAATAATATTTCTAAATCGGTTATGACTTGAAATGCCTCTATTCTGAGATGATGACTTGAGAAGTAAGATTCAGCTCTAAGCCACGATTGATGATTCGGTAATATACCATGATTTGTATTTTGTTCGTGTTTGGGCCTGTATGGGCAAGCTGTGCTAGTCTAGAGGATGATTAGCCGTTATGGATCCTAACATATCAATACGAGTATTCTTTGTGTCAGTCCAGAGGATGATTGACCTCCGTTGCTTCATAGCCCAAAGTATCTATTGCTGTGTCAGTCCAGAGGATGATTGACCTCCGATGCTTCTTAGCCCGGAGTATCTATTCTTTGTATCAGTCCAGAGGATGATTGACCTTCGTTGCTTCCTAGCCCGGAGTATCTATTGTTGTGTCAGTCCAGAGGACGATTGACCTCCGAGGTATGTCACCCATTGCATTTGTTGCTGTGCTAGTCTAGAGGACGATTAGCCTCTGTTGGAGTATCTATTGCTGTGCTAGTCTAGAAGATGATTAGCCTCCGTGGTTTCCTAACCCGGAGTATCGATTGATGGATTTTCCTGTGAGTGGCTTGTTTCGTACTTTGATTAGCCTGTGAGTGGCTTGTTTCGTATCTTGTTGCCTGTGAGTGGCTTGTGGTGATATTGAATTCGTAAGTGAAATACTTGGCATGGTAAATGGTAAGGAGTTAAGTTAATATGTCTTTCGTTGTTGGATTCTTTGATGACTCTTTAATGTTGCAAACTTACGTTATTCCTGGGTTTGAATTGTGATTTTCATTGATATCATTTTATTGATTTTATTCATCATATCTTGTTTTGTTAACTATTTCCCCCTTAGACACTTACAGTACGAGTATTCATACCATTGTTGTTTTTGATGGTATGTTAGGTACGGAGAAAAGGTGTTCTTGATACTCAAAAAGCTTAAGAAGGACTTCTTTATATTGTAACTTGCGAGCCCACATGTTCATTCGTGGGACACCCCTTATCATTTTTATTTACTATTCTAGTTTTTCGGGCTGCGTCCCGATGTGTCAGACAAATTACTCTTTTATCTTAGAAGTTCCATATTACACATTCTTGTGGGTAGTTGTTGAGTTTTGTTTAACTCTTGGGCGTTCGTCACGTTTTGGTTAAGTTTTATGACATTAAAGACTTCCGCTAATTTAATTCATATATCATGATTTGATTGTATTTATTTTATAAACTGTTAGAGGTGAATATTGAACCTGGCGAGTTCAAGTGTTGTTATTTCATCTTTTAGGTTCTTTCGATGTTGTTCATGACGTCGGATGCCCGTCACGTCTAGGGTAGGTTTTGGGGCGTGACGAAATGTGACTGGACATGGTTTGAGTACATGAACGTGAAGAAAACATGACATGAAACATGGTAACTAAACTAACATGAATGCTGGGACATAAGACATGAATAGAGAATGCATGAATGTGAATGTGAACGTGAAATGTGAGGCATGAATACTTAAGGGACATGACATGGATTCCGAAGGTATTCACCTTAAATGTCTTCTGCTTGCTCTGCAAACAAATGAGGATATCTAGATTTCATGTCCTCTTCGGCTTCCCATGTAGCCTCTTAGACTTTCTAACTCCTCCACAAGACCTTTACTGAGGCTACTTCCTTAGTTCTCAACTTGCGCATCTGACGATGAAGAATTGCCACTGGGATCTCCTCATAGGTTAGGTCATCCTTAACCGTTATAGTTCAGAAGGAACAATCAATGACGGGTCTCCCACATACTCTCTCAGTATGGATACATGGATTACTGGGTACACAACAACTAACTTTTATCCCAACTCTAGCTCATAAGCTACTTAACCAACCATTCGCAGGATTCTATAAGGTCCAATATATCTGGGACTGAGTTTCCCCTTCTTGCCAAATCTCATCACACCTTTCATAGGTGAAACCTTTAAGAACACCTAATCATCAACTTGAAACTCTAAATCTCTTCGCCGCACATTTGTATAAGACTTCTAGCGGCTCTGAGCTATTCTCAAACGCTCTTGAATCAACTTGACTGTCTCCATGGCCTGATAGACCAAATATAGCCCTAACAACTCTGCTTTACAACCTTAAACCAACTAATAGGTGATCTACACCTTCGCTCCATACAGAGCTTCAAACGATGCCATCTTGATGCTAGAATGGTAACTGTTATTATAAGCAAATTCAATGAGAGGCAAGTGATCATCCCAATTACCTTTAAATTCTAGGACACACACTCTCAACATGTCCTCAAGGGTCTGAATAGTATGCTCTGCATGACCATCTATTTGCAGGTGAAAAGTTGTGCCGAGGTTTACCTTGGTACCCAATCCTTTCTGAAAGGATCTCTAAAATTTTACTGTGAACTGAGCACCATGATCTGAAATAATGTACACTGGGGTCCCATGCAATTTGACAATCTCATGAATATACAACTTGGCATAATCTTCTACTAAATCGGTGGTTTTGACTGGCAAAAAGTGCACTGACTTAATAAGTCGGTCCATAATCACCCAAATCAAGTCATGTCTATGGGGTGAGCAAGGTAGACCTGTTATAAAGTCCACATTTATCATCTCCCATTTTCAAATCAGAACATTAATATTTCGAGCCAACCCACCAGGCCTCTGATGGTCGACTTTCACTTACTGATAATTTGGACACTTAGCCACAAAATCTGCTACATTATTTTCATATCATCACCAATAAATTTCTTTAAGCGTCAGCGACACATCTCCGTGAACCCGGGAGGAAAATATCCGGAATGTGGACTTCTGTCATGATTCTCTCTCCGAGCCATCCACGTTTGGAACACTTAGTCTGCCTTGGTACCGCAAGGTACCATCATCTCCCCTTTGTTCAAAAGACATCGTCTGATGCTTGTAAATCACCTCTTTCAACTGTAATAAAAAGGGATCATTAAACTGCTTCTCCTTCACTTTGGCCACTAGGGAGGAATAAGCCTTGTTCTGAACAACAACTCCACCATCTTCGGTGTCCAAGAGTCAAACTCCTAGGTTAGCTAAGCGGCGAACTTCCTTTGTCATAATCCTCTTATCAACCTCAACGTGAGCTAAACTTCCTGGGGAACCTCAACGCGCAAAGCTAAAGATATCTACATCATAAACTTTAAGCAATTCAAGCCACCTCCTCTGCCTGAGGTTCAACTCTCTTTGCTTGAAAATATACTGCAGCATTTTGTGATCGGTGAAAATATGAACGTGCACTCCATAAAAATAATGACGTCATATCTTAAGTGCAAAAATCACGACTGCCAATTCCAAGTCATGCGTCGGATATTTCTTTTCATGAGCCTTAAGCTGACGGGATGCATAAGCCACAACCTTACTATGCTGCATTAAGACACATCCGGGACCAATTCCCATAGCATCACAATAAACTACTAACCCCTCGGTTCCCCCTGTTAGTGTCAAAACTGGAGCAAAAGTCAACATCTTCTTCAACTCTTCAAAACTTCAAAACTTTTCTCACATGCATTTGACCACTGAAATTTGTACTTTTTTTGAGTTAACTTAGTCAATGGAGCTAAGATAGAGGCAAATCCCTCTACAAAAACATCCGTAATACTCGCCAGCATCCAAGAAACTTCTTATATAAAAGTTTTTTACGGCATTTATATTTTGAGAATCAACTTTCATACCTGCACCAGAAATTACATGGCCTAAAAACGCCACTGACTTAAGCCAAAATTCACACTTAGGAAATTTAGCATAAAGCTTAGGATCCTGAAGTGTTTGCAACAGTATTCTTAGATGTTCTGCATGCTCAGTCTCACTACGGGAATGTACCAAAATATCGTCAATAAACACAATGATGAATAAATTAAGATAAGGCTTGAAGACTCTGTTCATAAGGTCCATGAAAGATGTTTGTCAACCCAAATGACATGCCAAGAAAACAAAATGATCATGACTCAACGCGATCGAATATCAATTAAGATGGTATCCTGATCCGAGGTCAATTGTAACACCTCGTATCGTTAACCTAAGCTTTGATCATGATCCTAGACTTAGAGAAGTAGATAAATGATGTGAGAATTGGAATTTCCCTGTTCAGTTGTAAGATGGGGGTTTACGCCCATGAACAGGACCGTATTTCACGGGTCGTAAATCAAGTCGTAAACCGACACCAAGGATTTCGAGCATTCCGGAATTTGACATTTGATGTTACATTGTTAAATATGGACCGTATTTCAAAATACGGCCCTTATTTCAAAACGTATTTGGAATTTGGGAAAACTTCCTTGATGAAAGTTGTAGATCTTTGAAATACCTTTCCAACGGTATATTATGGGGGTCAAACGGATATATTTACAAAGAGTGACCATTTTATCAAGAGACGTTAACTTCACGGACCGTATTTCAAAATACGCCAAAAGATTTCAAAATGCGGCCAAGATTTCAAAAGATGAGGCGGTGGCCGTGGACGTAACCGCAATTCTCTGCTACAAGATATACATCTCAAATCATTATTTTTCATTCCTTCAAGCTCCTAACGACCTCCTCTACCCTCTCCCATCATCAAGAACACCAAGGTAAGCCTACTCGAATTATTCCAACTCAATTCTAACACATATCTTAATGTTCTAAATAAGAAATCATCATTCCTAAAACTAGGGTTTTCAAGAAAACCCATCTCAAGGTTCAAGAATTCAAGATTTTGGAAATCATCTTCAAAGCTCAAGTCTTTAATTCAAGTCTTTGGGAGCGACAAGATACGTAGAACTTCCATCCACATGGGAATCTACGGCTCTTCCCCATGCCCGTTTCGATATCCTGAAGTTCAAATAGGCATTAAACCCAACATATTGCTAGCCCGTATTTATGTATTTATATACATGAACTTTGTATCTATATTCGTTATTGTATTCCTAATCTTCCATTACTTTATTAAGCCTACTAATCCATGAATCATGAATTTTTCCTCACGTGTTCTCATTATGTTTATATGAAATTTTATGATTTTATTTAGCAAGTTACAAGCATGTTTTCAAGTCAAATTATATATATAATTATGAACTATTGTTATTACTCATGAATCAAGAACATGTTTAATACTATGACAAGTTATCTTATGAAACCATATTACAAGATATTTCATGAAACCATGTTACCGAAATCATGATTACAAGTTATTTACAAGTTATTTTTACGAAAATCATGGGCTTCTTAGCCAACTATATCACGTTCATGTTTTTGGGATTGCATTAGTTAACCGAGAAGGCTCGTATACCAAAAATATCGTCAATAACACCTTTCATTATGCAGCTGATCCTTACATGCTTATTATTACTTAAATCTCATATCCCCTCGGGCAAGGTGAGTGTTTTCCCCGGGTAGGACGCAAGTACTCGTATCATGTTGTCTACATAATATAGCATTCCCCACGTTACAAGAAGTTTTATATACATGTATTTCTTATTGATTTATCGTTTTCGTACTTTACTCCCGTTTCATGCCTGTTTGGTTTCGGGCCCCATGTCCTATACCTATGTTGTGCCATGTTCTTCATTTCACAGGTTTTACATAATAAATGACCAATTATGTACTAACGGGTTCTTAAACGCGATCTATACACCGGAATAGATCAACGCTTATTGGTGAGCCCCACCTGGGACAGGAGTCCGTATTAATCATCGAGTGGCCACGTCCGGGCGAGGTACATGTTTTAGAGGTTTCAGCGTACATTAGGGCGACGGGCTATGCTGGTCAATAAATTACATTTTCATGATTTTACACTATGAGATAATTTTAAGATTTTATTCCGCAAATTACATTTTCATGATTCATTTAAATTGCATCATATAGAGTAGTATCGTTTGATGCCCATGTTGACGAAGTTACGTAGGTTCGGCGACACAATAAAACGAGTGCCGTGTTACGCCTAGGCCATGGTTCGGGGCGTGACATCAATTTTGGAGTAACATTGGGCACCCTGAAGTTGGTCAAATAAATCAATTATGTTACAGTATAAACACTTATCAATTCAACATTATGCTAAGTAAAACAACTTTGGAAGGATAAGCATTATTAAGTATATTTTATCGAAGGATGCATATATGAATTTAAGGTCCTATAAGAAAATGAGTGGACGAAGTTGAGTTAGTATGACTTTGGAAGAAGATGAGCTCTACTTTGAACGACAAGAATGAGCCAACTTGGGGAGAGGATATCTTTTAGCATATGAAGAGTTTTGAAGTAAATTAAAAGCCTAAAATGAAGTTCATGAATTGTAGTTTCCAACGCAACAAACCGTTCGTCGATATGACATCGGAGTAGAGAGTTATGGACGTTACAAGTTAGGCGGAGGAAAGAGAGGCGCGCCCAAAATACAAGTGAGCGAACACGCGGCTACAAAGGCGCGAACGCAGCCATGCTCGAAAGGCAAAACCGACTCTAGAATAATATAAAATGGGGTTAACCCCCTTATTTTTCATCCAAACACCCCTAAAACTATCCCAAACTCTCTAGAACATTCCCCCAACTTCCACCCATAAAATTTTAGTCCAAATCAAGTGAAATCTCTGGATTTAGGTTCGGATAGCGTATAGTATGATTATAGCATCATATTGCGATGAATCTTGGCTTGGGTTCATGTGATATTGGAGATATTGTGTTCTAGTGAGGACAAGGTATGAATCTCTCCTTAATGATATTGCTTTAGGTTTATTTATGAAGATACAGAGCTATTAAATGGCCGTATAATGAATTAGTTGGTCGAGAAATCGAATAAACATCGGGAGATCTTTTATGGAGTATTTTGGTATTGATGATGATGTTGTTGATGTTAATGTTGTTGTTATTGTTGTTGGTTGTTGGTATTGTGATTTCGTGCTGGTGGATATAAAAATAGTGGAGACGCCGCCTCGAATTTCGCGCATTCTAAAGTGGGTTTAAGGCTCAAGCTTAAGATAAGCATATGACGATAAGCTTAACAATAATATAAATTCTCTTGAATGTAGATTTAAGAGCTTGGGAGGATAAGCGTTAAGTAGTTAAGGAGGCCAAAAAGGTATGTTAAGGCTGCCCCTTTCTTTCAAAAGGCATGATCGCTATGTTATGATTCCATACATGTTTCCCCTAACATCCTTATTCCCAAAAGCAAGAAGTGCATGATTCTTAGAGTTTCTTATGATGCTAAAGATAATGTTTTCTATGATGAAAACAATTTTTTTTTGGAAATACCCAAGAAAGTATATCATAAGCTTCGCAACCTCTTAAAGTTTGAATTTCACTTACACTCCGCTAGTATAAAGAATTTTTAGTAAATTTAATTTGAACTTGTTGCAATGTACAATCTACCTTATTTTTCAGGTTGTTAGTCCCATAATCCCATTTTCTATGGATAGTCATCTGTAATAATCTTTTATGTGATATGTTAGAGTAAAAATTCTTTTACATTATCGGTGTATAGAATTTCTTTATTTGGTACATCTTTATCGGTGTATAGAATTTAAAGTAATTAAAATGACATTCTTGAATGGACAAAAATGCAAAGGCATGTAACTTATATGCTTCCATTGTTATATATATAATTAAAAAAAAAAAAAAAAAAAAAAAAAACACCTTTTTCAATGAATAAAAAGGCAAACGGATGTAACTTATAAACTTCCATTGTAAAAAAGAAATGCACTATTTAACATGTAATGACAAGTTTCTTGCTTATTATATGGTAATTTTCTTTTATTAAGTAATCTGATAGTGTAAAAATTGAAAGATTAAATTCAGGGAAAAGCGCCTGTCAATAACATTTGCATATATGAAATTACTTGTGGTGGAAATGCACTATAGGGGTAATTGTTAAAATGGAGTGAAGTGGTTGCAATATTGGGGGCAGCTGCAGCTTTGGCGACTGTGGCACTGGCAGCATCACCATAATTTGCTTGTGGTGGAGTCGGAATGGTCGGGGCCATGGCGTAGGACATGAAGGGATGACAAGGAGTGGCAATTGAGGTTGGATTATAAATAAGGGGAGCTGTAAGAGACTGAGCATTAGCTCGAGCTAAATTAGCAGTCATATTGTTAAGCATTCCTGCATTGCTCATGCCAAGACTAAGACCATCCATTCTTGCTAGTAATGGCATTTGAATATGTGGTTGCATCATCATCATTTGCTGGTCCATGTTTCTAGCATAGTTTATCAACTGAATTTGTGCTTGAAGCTGCTTTAAGTACTTTATCACTTCCTCCAGCATTGATGCTTTATCTGTCTGTATATACATAATCCATAATTATGTGAATATTCCATCATCCTTAATCTATATATGGAGTATAAATTATATAGTAGTGCTTGTTAACCCACCTTACTTGCATTTGGCACCAACTTCTGTAGAGCTTTCATCTTTTCATTGATTCTATCTCGCCGTCTCTGCTCCAAATAACACAAAACAACATATGAGGCCACAACCAAGTTTTAAATACTATATATTGTTCCATTACCTTATTTTCTGATATCCTAATTATAGTGAAATCTAAATTATATACATGCACTGACAGCGTAATCTATATGTATCAAGCTACTTTATTTCTTAGGTTACTAATTTCACTTTCTATGGTTAGTTACCTTTCATATTGTCAGTATATATAAGTTAAGCTTTTATAGTGTAAATAAATAGTCTGCAACTTAGGCATTCATATAATCCATCCTGTGCATTAAATCCAACATACCCGCTCTGACTGGTTATGAACAGCAGCCTTTCGGCTGTGTTTTAAAGGGTTGGAGCTTTTTCTTTCACGTTCTTCCTCCTTTTTTTTCCTGTCACAAGTGGATCCAATATGCATGAGAATTTGGTAACATATATATATTTTCTCGAGATAGACATATACACCACTGCAAAATATAATTTCAAAGTATTATATATATGTCCAAAAACATATATAGAGGGACATATCTAGGTGGCTGCTGCTATAGTGATAATGCATTTGATCATCATACTAGCTAGCTAGCTACTACCATTAGAAATTTGGCTTTTAGCGATCACTTTTTAGTGAAGAAACATGAATCTGATTGTTTTAAGTGTACTTATAGCAGCAAATTTTTTTGTTGGTTTACTTAGGAACTATGTAAAAAGTCAATTACCGAGCCACCATGGAAGGGGGAATCCTCGTTACAAGTGGCTTTAGACTTAAAACTGCGAGAAGATTCATCAAAGGAACAAGGCCATGTCATCATGGTGGTATCATTGTCCCGAGCACTTGCACGAGCGCTAAGTTCAGCATGCTGATCAATCATATTCATACTAAATTCTCCTACTGATCTTCCACCAACATATAATTGGGGGTCAGAATCTGATCTCATCCTCTTTAGTACTCTTGTTTGTTGCTTCAGTGCAGAAGAAGTCTCACCCCATTGACCCCCACAAGAATACGCATTTTTCTCCCTGTTGATGCTTGCCTGATTTTGGGCACTTCCCATTAGATTATTAGTATGATTTTGCTTTTGGAAAGTGGCTTGATGCACGAAGGACTCTAGTGTGTCGCTGGCCCTTTCCCATTTCTGTTTTGCTTGCTCATTGTTACTTCCAAGTCTTTGCATGGCTAGTTGCCCATTTTCCCATGTTAGCTCTGCAACTTCACACTTGGACCTGAAATTTTTTAAATGCAGATATAAATAAATTTAAATGCATATAACATTTATGAAAAATGTTATCACTATCTAGTATAAGAAGAGCATACATGGTGTCAAGACGAGTCTGATTCTGCTGGTTATGCATGTGGCTGCGGGGGTTTTTGTTCTCCTCTTCTTCTTCTACATCTTGTTTTTGTCTTTGTTGCCTATGATTCCAAGTATGACTCATATTGGTGCCTTTGACAGAGTCTACCCTCTTTATTCTCAGTTACTGCCAGTCGTAATATTGAGTTGGCTTCTCTCTTTTATACTAAAAATATATTTCAGTATCTTCTGGTCCCCTACAGGATTGTCATATTCAGCTGACTGTTTAATGTATACAACCATGTAGTAGCAATAAAAGCCTGGATTTCAAATGGATAAGTTTTGGCATCTTAGTGTATATGTTTTACTCTTTTTCCTTGATAGACTCTGGGGAATCAAAGAGCAAAATTTATCCACCTAAAGAGGTGCAAGATTTGGAACTGCTCTCTTCTTAGATATTACCTTTCAACAAAGATATTTTCCAGTTAGATGGGGTTAAGAGCATTCAATGCGATTAAATTAGACTTTGGCTGCTCTGACTAGTGATTCAACAATTCAAATAAACTGACTGGATCTTTGTATGTAGGTGCAATTATGTTAATTTTCAATCATTTTAAAACTTATGTCCACCTCAGCAGTGGAGGTGGGGCTGGTCCTTTAATGTTATCTCTTGTCACTCTCATCTCTGATTTCGTATAAACATCAGTATAAAGTTCTAATTCAGTATAAAGTTCTAATTAAGTACACTTAACTTAAAATTTGGAATCCTTACTGATCTCAAAATCAATGTATATTAATTAATGTGGGTAGTAATTTCTTACTGATAACTTATTCACTCTTCCCAAACTTTGCTACCGCTGGATGCATTGTGCATCGGGATGCCCTTTTATTCAGTAATACCACTAAGCTAGCATGGAACAGAAATGATGCTGCTTTAAATGCATTGGTCCTGTGTGAAACACTTGCTAGCTAAGGCAGCAGGCAGAGGGACAAAAGGTTTCCTCAAAGTTAGTATGTTTTGTTGTGAATTAAACATGTCAAGTATTGTCGCAACACCTAGTCATCAGGTTGAAGATTGGACAGAGGAATGTTACATACTCCTCATTTATGGGATCTCCTATTTTGGACTCCCCAAGTACCTACGTGTTTGCCAATTGGATTTAAGCTGTATACACTGATGGTCAATAGCAGAGCTATGTATGGTGAAGGGGTTCAATTTAATCCCTTTCGACAGAAATTTTTTGAATCCCCTAGTAAGAACATCTGGCTTCGCCACTATTGAAAAAGTCAGTTTTTTTACACTGTCACTTTAGTTTAACCAGGCATAGTAGGTTAGTTACCATTTTTACCAGATTATCAATTAATGTTAATGATAGAGGCTTACCAGTACTTACTTTATAAGTGAAATGATTCTGTAACTATTTTTCACACCATCATTGAAATCAAACTTAAAATCTTTTTAATTATGCGACTGGTTCTGGAGACATATCAAATCACAGTTGATTATGGATTGATATATTTGAATGTTCTTTGCGACCACAACAAACATTTCAACATATACTGCACTCAATTCTAGTTGCTTAATTAGATATGTGGTCTCATGTAGGGATGTCAGGTGGGCACCCATAATCAATTCAACAGAAAAGGATTTACCTAGAACTGTATGAAAAATCATTTTGTAGTATTTCTTGTTTCCATGTGATCCGTATTAATTGATGTTTCAGATATTGATATACAATATCTGGAAATTGCACGTCCAAACTTAGATGTTGAAAATGGTTTTATTATGAATGTACATCAATAGCTAATAGAGACAGTTTTCAATAGCTATTGAATGTCCATCAATAGCTAATAGAGACAGTTTTCAAGTCTGTTTAACCATTCAAACTCTTTGTAAATAGATTATTTCTCTTCATGATTGAGGTACAAGAAGGGAGGCCTTGGAGCAACATCTGACCAAGGTTCGAAATCTAGGAAGGTTGTTAACATTCGCTTTCCCCCGAGCCTGCCTGGGCAGGAGTGCCTAGTAAAACCTTAACTGCACAAAGTATTTATACCAAGCCAGTGAATGCATGGTGTGTATCTTTCATATACACATTTATAACTTAACTATGGTCAAGTGATATGTATTATCACCTTAACTTTTAACTGCTAAGATTATATTACTTGGCTCGGTGTAAACACGTGTACTGGTAAGTATTTACCGACTTCAGACACTAGGTTCCCCTAATGATTGAGATAGAAGTCTCTGTCTCTAGCTAGCTAAGCCCTGCTAGCTTCTGAGAAACAAAATTCGTGGTTCTAACTATAATGCTACTGTTGGCATTTTGTTTGAGTCAGCCGGTCTGTCACGTGTTACTGTATTGGTCCATCATCAGGCAAAAAAGGGCCACCTTTCAATTCTGCATGCTCATTAGCATACATATATTATCAAATGAAAATGACAGTTTTACTTTTGAGCAACAGTTAGTCTAGTTTATCAATTGAAGTTTATGAATGTCAGTAGAAGCAGGAGACAGCATGTTGTTTGAAAGTTTGCAAAAATATGTCAGGAAGGCCTCTATTGATTGTGTATGAAAAGGCTTTAGCCTATGTTAATATTGACTCTTCCAGGAACCAGTAACGCGTAAACATGTCAAACTGGTGGTAGATTATACCAGTGTTATAATGCAGAATAATAGCAGCAACTATCACTTAAAACACTTGAATTGGTTGTTCTTTGATTACATCCGTTTCATCTAATGATCAAATGCAGCACAACAGAATTAATGCGTTTCTGATGCTATTTAGTTCTAGTATTTACCAATCATGGCACACTGGGGAAACAATTGTTAAGATGGGTTTCACGATAAAATCAATGAGTGACTACAATTCTTGTGTAGATAGAGTTTCAGAGGATTCATATACAGGTCTTGTTCTCTCTCTCTCTTTTTTTTTTTTTTTTTTTTAGAAGCAGAAGCATGTAACAGGTCCATTCCCTGTTAATCTGATCTTGTTTGATTTCTCTTTCACTATAGATTCTTCGTATCTTCTTTTCTCTTCTGCTTGTGTTCTTGCTCCTTTGGTGATATGATCAATCCTCGCTAGTTTGTTCTTGTAATGCTGCAAATTCCTTTTCATAGCAAGCTCCAATTGATTCTGCAATCTCCCAATAACAGTCATTTATAAGCACTAAGCATTTTGCACTATAACATCTTGAAAACTTGGAGAGTACTAACCTTTCTCCTTTCCATTTGTTGTTTTGCCATCATCTTCTTTTCATTCTCCCAAGCAAGAAGCGCAGAAAGCAGTTCATCATGTCTGAAATTTGAGAACATTCCTTATTAAGATCCTCTAACATATATCTTGCAACAAAATATTAAAAAAGTATGTTATAGCATTAAAAAAAAAAACATGCAATAAGTGTACCGCTTTCTTATTTTGGCTATCTGAGCTTTCTCCCAAGCATCAGCTTCATTTTCTGCCTTTCTGCTTCCTCTTGAAATCCCATTTTGCATTTTATCATTAGTAGTAGGAGTTATGGTCATTATTTCTGTCGAAGCTTTATGATTAGACGCCGATGGCCTTCTCATTGGAGCTTCAAATCAAACATGGTAAGGTTGCCAAGGGAAAACCATTTTAAGTTCTAAATGTTTACAATGTAAAAGATATTTACACAACCAGGTAAAATAAACTTATAAGAGGTAATTACTGATAAATCTCAATTATAAGCATTGATTGATAAGCTAGTAAAAATGTTAAATAACCTGCTATAAAAGGTTAAATTAAATCTCCGTGGAAAATTATGTATTAGAGTGTTGAGATTTACCTGTTTCTGCTGGCCTGATAACAGATCCTCTTGTTTTTGTCTGATGTTGAAAGCCAGCCTTTTCTTCAAGGGAACATATAGCAAATGCAGAAGCTGCCATTGCTGCTGCAAATTCGCCATCATCCAAATCATAATAGTTCCTTTTCATCCGGCCAAACAATTATTACTTCAGGTTCCTGTTCTGATGGCTGCTAACGAAACTTTAGCTATTAAAACTTCCAAACTAGAGGAAATTCTGCCTTGATGTAAAATATCTACTAGATACAAATAACAATCGATTGAAAAGTCTAGAAAATCAAGAACCAGACAGGACTAATACTAAGCCTTCAATAGTGTCCTCCAGATGCTAGTCCCTTTTTGATAAACTCAGATTTTATTTCATTAACCTTTCTAAAACTTGAGAAAAAAATTAAACAGAAAGTAAGAAGAATTTACAACACTACAAGTCTACAACCTGTTTAGTGGAGAAAGACAGGCTTATATGTCCAACATTATGTACATAATCTTTGCAACTATGTTTGGAATAACTTTTTGGAAAAGCAATGGACTTTTTCATCTTACTTTCCTATTCATTCTTTCCCAACACCTTTGCGGCTAATCAAGAATTTAGACGTTGTGGATTCTTAGATATCTAATTTTATTTTATACTTAGTTTTTACACATATATAATACTATAAGGTTTGGCCTCAAATTAAAACACTGAATTCTATCAAACTCGCGAATGCATTGGTGGATCCAACACTGTCCTGACCCAAAAGAGATAGAGATAGAGATAGAGAAAGAGTGCTTAGGAAGCAAAGATGAAAAGACAAGCTTTAACCAAATTGACAGCCCTTTCTTTCTTCTTGACTTATTTCAGTGTAAGATGGTCCTGGAGGAAAGGTATGTCTCTTGTTTCTATTGCATGCTTTGCAGGAAAGGTAGCACCTGTTGGAGTTTATAGAGTTAATGTGGGCCTATTTTGTGTAATCAAGCCCAAGAGTCCAAATGGAAGGGTACTTTGGGCCTCATGCAAATAGTAAGGCCCACTGTAATTTTGCTGAAAGGCACTTATGCCATTATTTTGTGTTGGTCTTTAATTTTTGTCCTCATAACAAATAACTTTTTCACAAGACATAAAATTTATATTTTCGCATCATAATATCCCACAAGTTGTGTCTCCCATGACTGTGTCCTTAAAGAATTTATGCCCCGCTAAGCATAAGTTTGATTGCTAAAGGTCAAAAATTAAAGACCATCTCATTTAAAGGACAAAAATTAAAGGGAAATTTGGACGATTTCCCTTATTCGAGGGTGGTCTTTAATTTTTCCCCCTCAAATTGGTGGTCTTCAATTTTTTCCTTCGCTAAAAACCCCTCGGTCCTGGGTTTGAATCCCTGCTCAGTCAATTAAAAGTTTTGCCTTCAAAACTCTCCCTTCAGGCAGAGTTTTAAACTTTACCTTCAGGCAGAGTTTGCCTGATCAGGTAGAACTTGACTACAAATTCTACTTAAGGTAGAGTTTTGCCTTTAGGCATAAGGCACACTCTCCCTTAAGGCAATTTTTTTTTTTTTTTAAAACTCAGTTGAAATTTTACAAAACTCTGCCTTGCGATTTTTTTTTTACTGAGTCGGGGTTCGAACCCCAAACCTCATGATATTAGACAAAGGACAAAAATTAAAGACCAGCAATTTGAGGGGTAAAAATTAAAGACCAGTGACTTTGAAGGGCAATCCGCGCAAAAAAAAATAATAAAAAAATAAATTAAAGGCCAATCCATTTGAAGGTCAAATCGTGCAATTGCATCAGGTCATTAGCACAAATGTCCCTATTTCGAAGTGGTCTTTAATTTTTACTCCTCAAATTTGTGGTGTTTAATTATTTTCAATTCAGCACCAATTTTCAATTCAGCACTTTTGGTGCGGCATAACTTTAGATTCATATGTATCATAACATCCCACAAGTTATGCCGGACAAAATAAAAATTTCAGCACTCAACATAATTTGAAAAATACTACACAACTTATGCCGCATTACTACGGAACTTGTGTCGAGCAAGGCAAAAGTTCAATTTCCGAATATAAAAATGTTACAGAACTTTCCGAGCGAAGCAGGTCTGAATATTTTCATTAAATGAGCAGCAGGACAAAAACTAAAGACCACACATATGAGGGGCAAAAATTAAAGACCAATGTGTTTGAAGGGAAAGCTCTGCAAAAACTTCATTTGTGTTCATTAATTATTGTCCCTCATAACAAATAATCTTTTCGCGGGGCATGAATTTATATTTCCGTATCATAATATCTCACAAGTTTTATTATAGCTATTAAAGAACTTAATTATGTCCCGCTAGAAATAAGTAAGGACAAAAAATTAAAGATCAGTCACATTTGAAGGGCAAACCGTGCATTTTCTTCATTTTATCTCCTATTGTTGGTACCATATTTCATGGTCGAAACAAATTAAGTATTGAATAGCAACCTAAACGGCATGAAATCTGCACGTTCGCAGGCACCATTGTTGTGCCCACTGCGACTGCCCCTACCGGATCTTGATTTCCCAGCCGAATCGGATTTTAGCAGCGCGGACGAAAGTGAGTATTACTATGTATCCAATTATGAAGATGACAATTACACCAACGACGAAGGTGAGGGTTATTATTCAGATCAAGAATACGATAAACCAAGCTACTTCCAACACGTCGATGAAAGCGTACCGGATTCCCCGGCAGTGAAATAAGATATCTATGACAATAGCAGCGATGACGAAAGTGAAAGTGAGGGTAATGTTTGTAAACTGAGGATAATAGACGGTATGGACTATGATTCAGATGAAGAATACGATAAACCTATTTGGAAGACCTACTTCAAACAGCTCGATGAAAGCCAGGGTTTTGATATTAAAGATTATCCTGGTCCACCCCCGTTGGCTACTGTCTATCCCCAACCACACTACTTAAATAGTAGTAAAAATTATAAGATGTTGAAGGGTCGTGCTGAAAAGGCACTTAAGAAATACAATGACGATAAGGTATGTTCTAGTCAGTTATGCATGCTATCTTTCTTATCCATAAAAAAATAAAAATAAAAATAAAAATAAAAAAAGGTTTGCTCTAATCATATATTTCATTGTCTTGCCTGTTTCCCGGCCTTTTCCTTTGTTTGTTTTGTTCATGAGAAAGCTAAGAAAGTTCCCTGTTTGTTTGTTCATAAGAAAGCTAAGAAAGTTCCCTTGTTACTGATTGTAGGGCACCAAACATGTGGTTGAGAAAGTTCTTAAGGTGAATGGAGGTGGCTGTTTTTACTACGAATGGTATCTTACTTTTCAGTCAAGACGATGGGGCCTTTTCAGTCAAAACGGACTATTTTCAAGCTAAGGTGGTCGAAGATCTAGACGATAATTTGGAGATCGGATTGTCAGGCCAAGGAAGAAGAAAGATTTGGACATATAGTGTCTGCATTGAAATCTCCTTTCCTAGTACTCAACCTTGAGCATTATGTTAAATGCTAGAGTTGATGGTCACACCTGAAATATCGCTTTTTCGTGCGTTTCACACTCCAACTATCAGTTGTTCTATTTTTTCTATCTGAACTATGACGATCTATGTATTTAAACACATCTCGAAGTTGACTAGGCCAACTATCGGTTGTTCTTTTTTTCTATCTGAACTATCACTCTTTACGTATTAAAACACATTTCGAAATTAACTAGGCCAACTATCGGTTGTTTTTTGTTTCTACCTGGACTATCACCATCTACTCAACTAGGTGTATTTTAATACATAGATTGTGATAGTTCGGTAAGAAAAAAGAAACAACGGATAGTTTAATATATGTGAAACTCGCGAAAAAGTAATCGTTCATGTGTGTTTTTTACCATTATCTCTAAATGCTATTATGGGGACGTTTATCTGGATTACAAGCTTCGTAACTTATGTTATTTGACTGTCATGTTCAATATTACGTTGGACATGTTAAAGTAGTAATGGAGTGTTTCTGGCAGGGGCGGTCCTATGTGATTTCAAGTGGGTTCATATGAAAAATAACATTGTATATACATGTATATTTAATCTGTTTTTAAAAAATATATATGTATATACAATGTTATTTATATATTGAACCCACTTGGTAAAAATCTTAGATCTGCCACTGGTTTCTGGTGTGAAAAATATGGAGGAAAAAAACTTCAAATGTTGATTTCGAAAATATCCCTATGTTCAGGCTATTAAGATGAGGTCTACAAAATGAATCCACCAGTGTGTTTTAAGCCTAAAGGTCCCATCCCCAAGATCTATCTGAAGCGTCCTGGGAAGTTTCTTGGTAGGCTTTTAGATACTATATGGTTGAGATTAAAAAAAAAAAAAAAGTGAAGTTGAATTTAAAAATAAGTATTTGAAAATTGTTCTACATATTTAAAACTAGGGATGTACATGGATCGGGTTAGTTCGAATTTTTCAAATACCAAACCAAACCAAATGCATCGGGTTTTTAAATTTATAAACCAAATCAAACCAATAAAATTCGGGGTTTTCAACTTCGGATTTTCTCGGGTTATTAGATTTTTTCGGATCTTTTTCCGAAAAAGTCTTCATACAAAACATATGACTTTTACTTCAAATATTTCTTTAGTCCTAGTAAGATACAACTATATAATTAAGGTGTTTCTTAAGAAAATAACACAAAATTTGAGATGGGCGATGACATCGCATTAAAATATTCAACAAAAAAGATAGTAATAAAATTGATTAAAATAAGTATTGCTAATTAATAAGCCATAAAGAAAATGACTTTAATCTAAATCCTAAGTTATGCTAAAATAAGTACGGCTAAAAAGTATTAATTACATGACAAAAAAAAAGTAAGCTATGTATTTTTATGCTCTAAACCAAGTATGCAAAACTGAAGAATAGATATCCAAAATTACCGTCATTCCTAGTGTTAGAATTGAATTTCTTTTGTTAGCATTAGTGTTGAGTTGGTTTTGATTTGGATTTTATTTGTGTTACTAACATCTATGAGATATAAAACTTACTGGCATTCAAAATTCTAAGTTCAAACTTAAAATAATATGATAAAAGACAAAAAACTATGAAAAACTTTAGGAAATATTTACAAATTACATTACAAATAAATATTTTTATGTATAAAATATTTTAAAAATCGAATACACGTAATGTCGGGTCGGTTTGGTTCGGTTTGACTTTTTTAGCTAAAACCAAACCAAACCGATTATGGTCGGATTTTTTTTTTCAACACCAAACCAAGTCAAACCAAACCACTAGTCGGTTTTTTTTTCGATTTGACTCGATTTATCGGTTTGGTGCGATTTGTCGGTTTGCTTTGTACACCTCTATTTAAAACTTAGAAAAATGTTCAACACCATCTATTTTCAGGAAGAAACTCATATTTTTCTTATGCTACCTTAACTCTCAATTTAAGAAGATGAAAAACGAGTATTAATAAATATTTATAGTTGTATTCACAATTATATTGTGATCACACTCAAAATTAGAGTTCGCACAGGTGTAATTTTTAAACTTCTATTCATTCATTGGAATGAAATACTAAAAGAGTTTATTAAGCTTGCTTTGTGATTTGACTCATGTTGACCGAGTTGAACCAAATATTACTCAATGTGAAGAAAAAAAAATCATATAAAATACATTTCTGAAAAAACAAAGAAGTACTACTTCTATTATTCAGCCATTGTTAATGTAAGCCATTGCTAGCGACAAACTTTAAGCTTAAGACAGCTCACAACTGGAAAATCCAACAAATAATTTGACTTTGGTCATGCATTTGCCACCTCATTCTTTAAATTTTGTCTTTCCTCTTTCTCACATCAGTCTCTGAACTTCAAGAATAGCAACTGCCCTTGATTCTTGAATGAATGAATGCTAAATTATTGCTATTTATCAGCCAAAAAAAACATAAAAATTGTTACCATTTAACACCCTCATAAAAAAATTCCAACCTCAGCTGATAAACTTGAGAAATTACACTACTAACACTTACCCTTTTCATTTCACACGCTTTTCTTGTCCTTCACCTGTGCATTCTTTTTCCCCACCACAAGGCACTGTCAGACAAATAATAAATCTTGGCCTTTTAGTATAGAGGCTGTAAATTATCAGTGTGCTTTTTTTTTTTTTTTTTTTCTTTTTCTTGGAAATCGTAGTTGTGCTCCACTATTGTCACTGATGGTGAAATTCTTGTAGTGTTTGAGTTTATTTCTCAACTGGGTTCAGCTCAATTTTTTTGGGTATGTTGAAAGATATTAGCTTTTTATTGTTTTGTAATATCAATTGTTCAGTGTTAGTATCAGGGACTTCTTGTTCTTGTGATTGTTGGATCTAGTTCTAGCTGATTCTGATTTGTTAATTTTCTATCTTTTCAATTTTGAGTTTTACTATCCATATTTCATGATAACTGAAGTGTAGTACTTCCAAAGTGTAATTATCTGCACTTGGTCAGTTTTGTTTTTGAGCTTATGTAACATCTGATCAAGAAAAGCAAGTTGGTTTGCAGCCTCATTTCCTGTTCATAAATTGTTAATCTGCTTTTGATTTTTTGACATTATCTTGGATTTTTTAAACCTAACCAAGAGAAATTAATTGAATCTATAGTTTCCAGAAGGGCATAATAAGTAAATTAGTTGTTAGCTTCTTCAAGATACCCTTATATACAGAATGACAAGAAGAAGTTATTTTGTTAAGCTGCTTAATCAGAAAATTGCTAACTTTCTGATGAAATGTCATATTTTTCCTCATTGTCATTCATGTGGAAGTTCTTTTATGTGGTTAAACTTCTCTAAGACTCTTAACGTTTATTGTATCCTCGTTCTTTACAGCTTATGACCCCGTTCAAAGAGGGGTGAAGCTGAGTAGGTTAACAGCCAATGGGTTTCCGACCCTTCTTGTTAATCTTTTTGGCATTGTGTCCTGCATTTCTGGCACAAATAGTCGAAGATACAGCATTTTTGATTGATGGAACTATAAAAATTGCTGAGACAGATGATAATTATGTATGCGCTACCGTTGATTGGTGGCCTAAAGAAAAGTGTAACTACGATGAATGCCCTTGGGGCTCGGCTTCTCTGATAAATCTGGTAAAGTTCTACCACTAATCGTTATTGTGTGCATATATTGCTTTGCTAATATCACATCACATGGAATGCGCAGTTAACATTCTTTTATTTTCTTTTGTTTTTTCAGGATTTGTCTCACCCTTTTCTGGCAAATTCTATTCAAGGTTTGCATGTTTCTGTCGTGTTATAACTCTTCCTTAACATTTGAGATGTTGTTGTTCTTACTCTAATTAACAAACTTTGATTGGTAAATTCTACAACCTCATCTTAACATCAAATGCACCATCTACTTGCAGTAGTGAGCAGATTAGACTTGATGCTTCTTTGGAATGCTCATTAATTTCTCTTCTGTTCTGATTGCTACTATATAATTGGTGGTACAGCTTTCAACCATTTGAGATTACGACTTGGAGGTTCTTTGCAAAACCGAATACTATATGGTGTAGGCAATTTGGAGTCTCCTTGTCATCCATTTACCAAGCAGGGAGATGGGTTGTTTGGATTTTCAAGGGGATGCTTACTTATGGATAGATGGGATGAGCTAAATAGCTTTTTCAACAAGACAGGGTGAGTTATTAACTTTTGTGCTGCTATCTTATTCCTATTTTCTTCTCACGTTGCATTTGAAGTGCCTTAAAGATTTAACTCTACAATCTCACAGTAATCTGCTTTGCGCTGTAGACTTGGGATTTTGTAATTCCTTCCTTGCTTCATGTTTTCCTGTTCTTTTCTTTTTCCTCCTGAAGCTATTGAGGGAATTTTCCACTAATTGGTTATACCAAAAAAGGGACCATTGGATATCTAATTATATGGATATTTAGAGTATTCCACTGCTAATCAACCACTAAGTATACAAAGCTTACACAACTAGGTTCTTATATAATTTATGTTTCTTCAGGATTTGCATATGAGATTGTGAATGCAGATAGATCCTGGATTTGCATTTAGTAACCAGACACTTGTACATTTCAACATGTTTGTTGATTTTCCTGCGACCTACAAATCAAGAATATAAGCTCTGGAAAGCTGTTATCTCTTTGGATACTTCCCGTTCCTTCTAGCATAACAGTCCCACCTGAAAATTTTGTATTAATTTGAACTTAAGGTACTAAGGAGTATGCCATAACTTACTTAAAATTCTTTGAAATTTGTGAAGACATATACTATGAAATAAATATAAGTGTACTCTCTCTAATAAGAAGTCACTTCAACATGGTATTAGAGCTTTCAAGTCTTACCACCACTTATTAACATAAACTATTTCCACATGTTTGGCAAAGAAAGATAGAGCATTAAACCTGCATGTGAGGAGTGTGTTAAGGCATAATGAGATAAATAGAAGTGCCCCCTATTAATAGCTCAGCTTTTAGATTCGGTGGTCACTCACTCACTCCAACAAAGTTCATCCCAGTTTCACTGCTTATGCTGCAGAGCACTTGTGACCTTTGGTCTGAATGCATTGCATGGGAGGCACCGGGCTGGTAAGCGTTCCTGGGAAGGGAATTGGGATTCCAGCAACGCCCGTGATTTCATAAGTTACACTATTTCCAAGGGCTACCAAATACACTCATGGGAATTTGGTATAATTGCTGACAGTTTCCTTCTCTCTTTTTATGGTAAATCACTCTAGTTTAATAAGGGTTGGATTTCCTTAAAAGTGGTTCCCCTTGGTTTGCAGGAAATGAGTTGAGTGGTAAGGGGATTGGTGCAAAGGTTGATGCTGAACGATATGGAAAAGATGTTATCCATCTTAACAATCTCATAGACCAATTGTATAAGCATTTCCAACCGCGACCACTTCTCTTAGCACCAGGAGGATTCTACGATAAAAAGTGGTATGAGACGTTCCTTGAGGAGTCAGGGCCTGGCACTGTTGACGCCTTGACTCATCATATATATAATCTTGGTCCAGGTGAGCTTGCATAAATTTTTTATAGGTAGCTTGGAGCTGTATGAAAGCCTCTTCTGATTTAGAGAATCTAATGCAAGGATTGATCACATCACATCTAAGCATTGACTCTGTTTCCTGGCTCGGCTTGTTTCAGTTTATAAAACATTTTTCACGTCTTTTTACAAAAAAAAAAAAAAAAAAAAAAAAAAAAATTATTTCCACCTATAATGTAACACTAGCTATTGACATCACTAGGAGGTTGGGAACCATCTAGTAAGAGAAAATTAGTTGGTAGAACGAAATTAGATAGATTCAAATCTGCAATGTATTTTGCAATATGATATTCAGCTTATGTCTCACTCTATCATTTCAATTACTTTGTTCCTGATATCATTTGAGATTGCAAACTGCTACTTTTAGAGTTTTTTTCTGCTTGATTATTTAGTTATGTTATATTGGTTTGAATCATGGTTGCTTATGGCAAAAGTATATTATCATTTTTTCACGGCAATTATAGAAGAGAGAGAGTGGGTGTCATTATTTGCCACTCGGCGTTACCATTGACAGCACATTTCATGAACATAAATGTTAGTATTTACTTCTGTTATATTCAATTTATGAACGGCTGCTCTGCTAGTGGCAGTTGGATGTTTTACTTTATCTATCTTTTTCTTGTAGGTGTTGGTGAGGTGTTCTATTTGTGTATAAAGTTACATTACAACTTGTGTTCTCTAGATTCGTAAGTCAACTTACTCGGGTTGCTCCATTGAATAAACCAGCAAATTTCTGTTTCAGGATCTGACCACAATCTTGTAAACAAAATTTTAAGTCCTCGGCACTTAAATAAAATTGCTGACACGTTCAGTAATCTTACCCAAACTATTGAAATCAATGGTCCTTGGACTTCAGCATGGGTTGGAGAATCTGGTGGGGCCTTCAATAATGGAGGTCATAACGTGTCTAACACCTTTGTGAACAGTTTTTGGTAAATTTCTTGCCTGACTTCATTTATTTTTATCATTCAGTAACAAAATGTAATCAGTTAATTGTTTTTACTCATGCTTTATCTTGACCTGGAATTTAGGTACTTGGATCAGCTTGGGATGGCAGCCAAGTACCACACTAAAGTATATTGCAGGCAGACTTTTATTGGTGGAAACTATGGGCTCCTTGACACACATACATTTATCCCAAATCCTGATTATTATAGGTGAGATGATTGGCTACCAATCCTGCTATTAAAAAGAACATCTTTTCTTAATTCTAGTTATTAAGTCCCTAATAACCTGATCCGAAATCTTTATCTTCCTCTTTCAACGAACACAGTGCACTTCTTTGGCATCGGCTGATGGGAAAAGGAGTTCTTTCTGTTAGCAGCAATGCATCATCATATTTGCGCTCTTATGCCCACTGTACAAGAGATAGAGTAAGAGCTTCGTCGATTCCTGAATCATTCATTTGTAGAATTTCAGATGCATCATTCGGTTAGAAATGCATTAACCTTCACAGAAAGTAATTTGACCGTTTCCTGAAAGGAAGTTTTAAGTTTACCCAAATTACTGAACCTTGCTTGTCATCAATAGTGCTATTTATTACTTTTTCTGTTGCATTGAGTCCATCCGCTTCTCGTCAATCTAATTTTTTGCAGAGGCTAAATTTCACACTTACTTGTAGTTAGGGCAGCAAAGATGCAATGAGAACCCAACCATATGAGCTTTGCACAGTCAGCCCAAGCCCGGGTCGTGGTAGTTGGTTATCAGCATAAAAATAGTCATAATATGTTGAAACCTCTAAATAATGAACATGGAATTCATTGGACCGTGGCATCCATGTTAGTGTTAAATGGGCAAGGTGTTCCATCACATTGCTGCCCGAGTGTGAGAGGGTTTATGCTAAGTTCCAACACCATGACAGGCCTATCAGCTGAATTCTTTTAGCACTGGAATGAAATGGTTTGAATTGAGAGAAAAAAAATAGTATAACATTCATATAGCCCCCAAACTAAATGGTTTGAATAGAGCTGATCCGAATGGATATAGGGGATTCATGTAGCCGCCAACTAGTTTTGAATTGAGGTAGTTAATTGATTGATTGATAGCGAAGCAATCTGTTTTTCTTGATTCATATCTTTTAGACCATTTAAAAAATGTAACTTGCAAAGACCATATATTTGGAGTAACAATTAGCAAGATAATTTTGTTAAGTGCTGTGATTATAATTGGAGTCTATGCAATTCAGTTCCAACTAGTTTTTCTTTTCTAAGATGCTGGTTCTTGCTTTTGCTTAGTTTGGTGGCGAGATTACCACTCCTGGATAAGGTTTAAATCTGAGTGTCTATGCTTCTTATGTGCTGCTTAAGATAAACGAGTCAATCAAAATGGAGGATAGAACATCCTTATACTGAACCATTTTGTGGCATAATGGTGCAGCTAGTTTCTGGTAGGTAGCTACTATTCCCATTTTATAGCAATACTGTAGGTAACTTTTTTCCTCATTAATCTATATTTGGTAAAGCCTTCATATTAACGTGTGATGATTTGCATTTCCCTGCTAGTGCTTAAGATTTAAACCTTTCAATTTCCTGGTGTTCCCTTTGTGCAGGCAGGTGTGACATTACTTTTGATCAATTTAAGTAACCAAACTCATTATGGAGTCAACATCGAATCTAGTGCTAGAACTACCTCACATGTCAACGAGAAATCAAATCACAAGAGGTCTTTCATTCATCATAGTAAGAAAACTGTTTCATGGATTGGAAGCAAATCATCAGACGTTACATTATCACGAGAAGAGTACCATCTGACTCCACTAGATGGGAACCTTCAAAGCAAAACTATGCTTCTGAATGGTAAACCATTACTACTCACAGAAATAGGGGAAATCCCAAGTTTGTCTCCAGTCCTTGTAAACTTGAAGTCTCCAATATCAGTTGCCCCCTTGTCCATCAAATTCATAGTCTTCCCAAACCTTAGCTCTCCTAGTTGTAGATAAGGATTAGGAGATACTACTGCCTGTGAGCTATAATCTAGAACTATATTGATTCATATACCTTAGTAATTGTATAATTGATAATAAACTGAGCCGCCAATTTTTTCACAGTTATGTATTTTATGTCTATATAAATCCCTTCCCCTATTAGTGTTTCGAGGAACATGTGTCTTGTAATGTAAGTTAACTACCAACTGGCATAATTCAATATATTTCAGTTTTTCTTGGTGCTTATTGGATGTTTTCATGGGACAAAATACCAAACATTTTATAACTGGACTGTTATTGCTTTCTAGCAAATGTCTAAAATGTTGTACATAAAGAACAATAAACGATGCCATCAAGCGATAAGAACTGGTGTTGGTCTAAAGGGCGTTGAAGAACTGAATTTAATTCAGTTTTGTCTGTATCTTTGTGAGTGTTTTCAAGTGAAAGTACTCGAAATTAGTTGTAAGGACCCTCTGCCTCCAACCATATAAGTTTGAGGGGTTGAATCACCAAGAAGCAAAAGTGGAAAATGGCCACTGTTGAGCTCCTAGTGGGATTTGACAGGACAGATGTAACATATCAAGAGACAAAAAAAAGGGAATTACTTGAAATTTAAAATAGGATTATTGTTGCTATTTTAACAACTGTTAGGACGTTGCACATTTTAAGGGAAAAGAAAGGTTTTTGAAAGAAGTTAGACGATACAACTCTTATTAGCTTAATAGCTTACCTAAGAGATACTCGATGAGAATTGGTTGATTGGCTGAAAAATGGATGTTGAGCATAAAGTACATTCAAGGTTTTTGAAAGAAGTTAGACGATACAACTCTTATTAGCTTAATAGCTTACCTAAGAGATACTCGATAAGAATTGGTTGATTGGCTGAAAAATGGATGTTGAGCATAAAGTACATTCAACCATATTATCAAGCAGTACCTTTTTGTGTTTAACATTATTTCTCTACAATGGTTACAACAGCAATTTGTGGACCTGCCTTCCGAACATCAGACAATTAACTTGGTTTACTGTCATAGAATGGTGTAAAAATATAATACAAAGTAAGATAAAACTAAAAATAACAAAAAATGACGGAAAGGGGATCTGTGAAGAACTCAGAAGCGTTGAAATGATAAAGAACTGAAGCAAGTTATCATCCGAAAGCTCATTAACAGGTCAAACAGACCTCTCTGGTTTACTTTCGAAGCAAGCGGCGAATCCTCTGGTTGGCCCCTTTAACTCTGACACCAAGCTCATCAACATCATCTTCAACATGATCCAATGCCTTGTTCTGCCTGTAATGTCCCACAGCATATATAGAATTATTAGAAAATTTAGAGAACTTCTTGTGCTCGAGTTTTTATATAAAGGTTATTTTATAATATTGGACTGAGACAGGTTTAAATGGAGAGATGAACGGTCAGGAGATGTGAACGGTCAGGAGATATGAACGGTGAGGCTTCATATAGCCTATGCCAACTTGCTTAGGATTAAGGAGAAATTGTTGCATATACATAATTCTTAGAAGTGCTTAGAACAATGGCATAGTATAATTAGGAGATAAAGGAGGGTGGAGAGAACAAGGGAGGAGACTGGAATCTTTTTAACAGAATTTTATAACACTAACCTCTCAATTTCGGATCCCATGTCCACAGCCATATTCTTGAGCTCCCCCAACAGATTGCTGAGATCAGATAGGCCATCATCTTGCTTTGCTTTCTCAGCCTGTCAAAATTTCAAATGCAAGCAAGAGATTTAGCTAACTGATATTATGAGTGATATTCATGCAAATGGCAGAGAAAGAAAAAAGGGTAAAAACAAGGAGGAGCGGAACCATGCTCAATCATCAATCTGATAGTGACGAATGAACAATGTTTCATCAGTAGGACTTCAAATTTATGTCAGAATCACATCATAACAAAGAACGCAACTTTTTCAAGAGAACTAAGGTACTGCGAGGATCATAGTGTTTTACACTCTTGCTGTTACACTTCAGGGGTTCCAAAAGGAAATTTCTGTTATAAGTTCTTCAAAACATCAAGCACATTTAAAAACATAATATGGCTGTTTCTCGGGTTTTCACTCAGAGAAAACAAGGTCCTTTAGCTTTATGAGATGTTGCACTAATTCCCTCTAGCAACTCCTTTTTTAATATTTCCTCCTTTCATGAAACACAAACAGGTTTTCCTTCTATGTTAACTATTTCCCCACCACACCCCAAAAAAAAAAAAAAAAAAAAAAAGGTAATCCTTCTCCCAAACACGTGTAGACAGAGGCCATGAAATTCCGTTAGGTCCACTTGTCTTTTTCTTGTACTCACATTTCCTTGCTCATCATTTTAAATGAAGCTATTGAGAGGTTGAGTTTCTACAATTATATCTTTCTATAGACAATGGAATATAACGATGTAACTCTAGAATTAAACAGAAAAAAGAAGAGAAATGAACATGATTAATTAGTAATTTACTCTCTTAATTATCAAAGTTAACCAAAAAATTGCAACTTGAGTGTACACGAGAAACATTAGACGAAAAGGCGTCAAAATGCTAGAAAGGTGGATGGCGAAGTGAGGAAAGATGTCGAAAAGAAAAATTCCAAAATTAATAACATCCAGCATACTGGATGGTTGAAGGTTTGGGGTGTATTTGGATCTCGAGAACTTCCTTATTTAATTTTTTGTTTCTTTAGGAGAATTGTGACAGTATTGTCGATTTTTCCCGAGTCACATGAACATACCTCAACTTTCTGCAGTGAATTTGTAGACTCTGGGGGTGGTGTCCGTGAATTTGACCTTGCCTTAGGTGCAGAGCTCAATCCTAATTTCTCCCTCTGCTCCAAGTGGTTGCCCCTTCTTTGAACTGGATCATCTGACACTGTGCCACATTAACAGAGCATCAAACTAGCTATCATTGTCAGTTGACTCAACCTTTCCGTTACTACTCCTTTCAACATCTTGTGCACATTAAATCCATCATTTTTCCTTCACGATCATCAATCATAGTAAATGAATAAGAAAAATAAAATGAATTACCTCTTGTGATAAGGGGCCCTGTAATTGGGCGATTCGTCTTTGGCTTCCAAGTCCTAGAAAATATGCCGCCAAGACTCCCCAAGAGTTTTTCACCCTGAAATTAAATTTCAAACATAAGTCTCACAAGGATAACAGGTAAGAATTGCAAAACACCTGCAAAAAGCAATTAGATGCAAAACATGTAATGAAGGATTTTTTTGTATTAAGTACATGCAATGAAGAATTTATCAGTTCAAAAGACATCTTTAAGGGCGTGAAGACTTCTAGGTGGAAGGGTAGAAACAGACTAGTTACATATAAATCTATATCTCCTTCTAAAGACAGCAGAAACACAGAAATAAGTTAGATAAAATAAAAAAAAAACTTCATGAAAGGACAATTAAAGATAATAACGTATAAATTATAGGGTATAATGTTTGACCACACAATTATTTCTGCTTCTGCGAACTAGAAAAAAAAACTTATATTAGTGAATTAAACAAGTCATACCCTGCTAAGATCATGGTCAATATCTGCTGCAGTCATATGCGTTCTTGTAATTTGTTCTCCCTGTTGATGTAAAGTGATCAAAGTTTTTGTTGCATCCTCACGCATATCTTCTGCGATCTTCAGGCAGCTGTTAACAGACTTTGTAGTCTCTTCTGCCCTGTACACGGCATAGTTTTCCAACTCCTCTACAGTTTGGTTCTCAAATCCTCCAGATTCTTGGAAATCATTCTTGTATTTATTTCTTACTGTTGAAGTTGAGTAAGCACTTGAAGGAGTCTCTTTAATTTCATCATCATCAAAAGGGTTCGTACTCAAATTTGGGGTAGCTACAGAAGGATCTGATGATGTTCTCCTTGATGGTTTTACAGTTTGCTTCTTGTCAGATTCATCGTCAGAATCAAAAGGATTCGACCCAGAATTACCATGGACCACAGGATCTGGAGACTTTTTTCTAGCATTCCAATGTAAAGGAGACTTCTTAAGACCATGCATTTTTTGATAGATGAGAAAGCAACGGGGATGGACCTGCTAGAGATTAAGGAATTATCTGCAGAAAGAGATGATCAAACTATTAAGCGAACATTATAATAGAGACAATTGTTAGTCTGTTACTTGAGACACGATAAAAGGATGCAATTCAGTTAAAGATCGCACGAAAACATCGGCTAGAAGCTAAAGATCAAGAGCAGTAAACACACAAAAGAAAGCAAGAAAGACTCAAACCAAGCTTTCTTCAGAGAAATAGCATTAATAAGTAAAGGACTAGTTCAACATCAAGTATGCAATTCTAATACAATACTAAATCCATTCTTGTACTCTTTGGGTAAAGGGCAGGAGCGCCCCATAATAATTGACGAAGAGGAAGGCTTGGAAAGGGATCAAACATATTGAGGAGGAGCTTTCACAAAGGCCAATAGCCGATAGCTGATGTCACTAGCCTTAATGTCTTTATCTACTTGAAACCTGTTAATGTCCCACTATTGGTCTTACCAGCTGCCTATCCTTTTCTCTGCTCTGAAGAAGCCGTATACGTGCCTTCACCTCATCGAAGGTTTCTTTGGACACCAAGAAGGTTCGATCTGAAAGAGAATAGAAAGGCGCAAACTGCATCCCAACTCGCTTCCTATTCTTTTGTGGGTCCGGATCCACGGGCTTTCTTTTCTTAAGAGGTGATTTTGAAAATCAACCAACAGAAAAGTCCACAGCCCACTTGACTCACATCCTCCCTCTCTCCCAAATAAATGAAACGGGATGAATCAAATGAATAAGTTTTATGATTGATTCAGGGTGCAGCGAAGCCAAATTATATCAAGGCAAAGGGACTTACTTTTCCTCAGGTTGATTCGTCATACTCAAATTTAACTGTGCTAAATTGCTAATGGAAAGGAAAATAAGGGTTATGAATTTTTCTCTATTTGGACCAGTTTCATTCAAATAACACAGACAAGCAAGGCTAGCTTGGTGGTAGTTGGGAATTTAGTTACCTAAGTCAGAACACTGTTCATCCTAGGAAAAAAATAAATAAGAGAAAACCCAACAACAAGGACCAAGAATAATATAAAAAATTTAGGGGATATGCAAGTCCAGTTCTATTTACATCTCCAACATACTAACAAAATGGAATTTTCCAAGTTTCTTGTGTAGAAGTAAATTACAGCAATCATCCTTAAACTAAACAGAAATTTAAGAATATTCCCCAATTGATATTCCTAACTGCTATCGTGCTGATTCTCAATGACCCACAAATCATTTAAAAAAAAAAGAAAAGGAAATCAAGATTAAGCATAGGGGGAGTTCCCTAAAGAGTATGTAAGATAGCTACAACTAATAATTTCTGAAATAAAATACATAAAAGGGTACAGCAAGCAAAGAACAGAAACAACAAAAAGATCATATTTTTTTTTCAAGAACTCAATAAATAAGAGCACCATGACTGAAGAACAAATACACCAAAAAAAAAGAAAAAGAAAGAAGTCGTTATGTGCAGTACCTGAAAATCCAAAGAAGATAAACAGTGCAGAAAATCTAGAGAAGAAAGATTTTGAATAAAAAGTGAAGAAACTATTGGTTTGAAGTGGGTATAAATATAGGGGATATTTTTTTAAATTTATTATGAAAGAAGCGTGCAACAGGGGATTGTAAGACTTTTGAAATTTAGCCAACCAAACCAATGTCGCAAATTGGACCGTTTCTTCTCCGTATGCCTACGTAGACCTGACTTTCTCTTGTCAACTGCTTTCTTTTCCTTTTTTATTTTTTTTTTTTTTTTTATATATATTGAAATTTGGATATTACTAGTAATAATTTTCATCCATTTTTATTGAGGGTTAGGTCACATCTTTGAGCAATGACGGAGCCAAAATTCTCAGTGTGGAGATTTAAAATATAAAAACAGTAAACACATGAAAAAGTTTCGGATTCGATATCTATATATATATACATAAAAAATAAATTTAATTTTATATATGTAGTATATATATATATATATATATATATATATATATATATATATATATATTGTCCAAGAGATGCATTAATTTTGGAAGACAGAAAAAATTACTAGTCTAATTTCCATGAAGTCCTGTTAATCTACATTCTCCCCAATTTAAACCTCAATTTCTCTTATATAGAAACTCTATGTTGCCTGCCCACTTGAGCATTTAGATTTGTGATAAATAATTTTATTTAAATCCGCCAAAGAAATTAAACTGATTAACATGTCATTTTGCGAAGGATGTACTAGATTGGTACTGAGTATCTTTTTCTTAACAAGAAATTTATCATTATTTCAAAAAAGAAAAAAAAAATGATCCTAAGTGTTTTTCAAAGGTTAATATATTACCAGAAGGAAAGTACTATGCACTCATTTATTTCCTATTGACAATAACATTTTAATAAGGAAAAATCAAAACCACCAAAGAATGTTTTCTTATTTTACTTTTTAGTAGTAAAAATGTATATATGTATATTAAGGTTAAAAAAAGGATGTGGTGGTCGGTGGATTGCAAAATAAGTAAACAGGTGTCCGCGTAATGCCATTATATTTATTGACATGTAAGAATTTCACTAACATTTGCTTAACTTAGAAGGATTAGATTAGTCTAGAAATTCCATTTCTTTGAGTATTTCCTAATAGCTAGTCACCAATCTCTACATTTACCAAATATAATTGACAAGTTATGCGTTCATTATATGACTACTATTTTTAGTACTTTGTATATTTCAGTTTCAACTGAATATGAGAACACTATCCAAAGAGAGATTTAGGAAAAACCTTTGATCTGATTTGGAAATGGCACACGTCACACGCCCTTCAGGGAAGGAGCTTTTGCACTTTCCAGGCACCTTCCATGCAACCAGTAAGATTAATGATATAGAACAATTCTTAACTAGTAAGTTCACATTGTGACTTAGCTAATTACGATGTAACATTCTGTCTAAAGACAAAAGGCACATTGCATTCTTTGTATGGTTCACCCAGGAAACAAATACTCCCTCCGTTCACTTTTACTTATCCAATATTTCAAAAATAGATTTTTACTTTTACTTATCACTTTTAGCAAATCAAGAGAAGACAATTTTATTTTTTGTTGTTTCACCCATAGTATTAATTACTCACTTCAAATCATTTTTCAAATCCAATAAAAATGTGCACCAATTAATATGGGCACATTGGTAAATTATGTACTTCATTTATTATTTCTTAAACAGCGTGAAAAGTCCAAAGTGGACAAATAAAAGTGAACGGAGGGAGTACTCTTTATGACGTCTTACTAAAGCGTGTGATCATTTCATCTAATTTAAGCGGTTAGAGAAAACACATGTTTTTGCCTTAATTATCTTTTCAATACAGTTGGCGTTCTCATGTGAGCTACATAAAAAAAAAAAAATACTTTATTTCTCACACAACTTGTATCAGTTGTGTGAGACTTCTTTTGTTTACAAATTAGTGGATCGAAAGTTTGTGGACCCAAAATATAAAATTTAAGTCCACTAATTTGTGAAACTTTAACATTAGTAGGGTTTCATTTGCGAATTATTTGCATTAAAAACTTCTCTCCATTAATTAGTAATGAAAGGATTTTTGGCTTAAATATAATGTCATGAATTTTTAAATATTTTAACGTTAACATGTGGAAATGAAAATCAAGCTGGTATTTTTCTTTAATTCTGATGAAAATGGCTCGAACCTTGAATTAGGTAAGTGGGACGACTGCAATAAAAGGATATCAGTTGGAAGCTTATAGGGCCTGCTAATTAAGTTATGTACAGTTGTTCAACCAGTCTCGGCTAACTGGATGGAAAAGGACCACAATATTGTCATACACTATCATTTTGCATAACGAAGTTTTGGACTTAAAATTTTCCATGAAAAGAATAAACTTATGCACAAAGTCAAGCTTTCGATGAGGAAAAAGTGATTAATAAACTTTTGATATGAAGGTGCCCTTAAAGAGTTGGTTCTGGATTAAATTTTGAAAATTAGGTACTGAAAAACGTTTAGAAACAATGTATTTTGGGGGGAAATTGTGTTAGGCTACCTTTTTATAAAACCAATTAGGAAATTCTTTTAGCTTTTTTTGGATCAAGTAGACAGGAAACAAAGAGTTTTATAGACAATTCATTTCATGTCATGTTCTATAATCTAAGTGGACTTGGCTATACTGAATATTGTATTTATGACGACTAAGGGCTTTAGTTTTGCCATTCAATCATTGACCTTCTGGTAGCCTAGACTAAGTCTAATTAAGAGTTCTTTTATTTGTTTGATATGATATGTATAGGTGGTCCTATCTACTGAGTCTTCATTTTCTCAGTTGTATAATTTTTCAAGTTGAGCATTTAGCATGGTTTTGAAGATTATTGAAAACCAAGAGTATATAGAGATAACCACATTTTGACCCAATCTGCTTTCTTTATTTACAATATAAAAATGTCTTTTATCCTTCATGACATCATTCTCTTATCCCATCTTCTAACATCTCATGACTCGTATCCCTTCAATGTCAAGAAAAAAGTACCACCAAAAACAAATTAAGCAAGCTACACTGTTGCAAGAGGAGGACCAAAGAGGCCAACTAATGTTGGATCTGCTATCTACACAAGTGGAACCTAAATACTAAATGCATGTTCATACTACCTCTAGTCTCTTAAATATAAAAATAACAAAAAAATAACTAAATGTAAGAACACCTACTAATTGTGGTTCCTTTTTTTCCAAAATACAATGAGAAACATCAAGTCAAAAGATTCTACAAGATGGTTTAACTTACAGAGATGCAGCTCCAACAAGAATAAACCTTGGTTTTAAGCCTAGAGGCTCGAGAAGGGAGGGCAAAGATGTTGTCAGACACACATGATTTGAGGCGAAAACTTCTAATTTTTAACCTTCACAAGATCACACTTCAAATCTGAAATTATGCTCAGAGCGAGTAAACTTGTAAAACAACTTCGAATAAAAATTAAATGACGACCTCAAAAAATGCGGATTTATGCACTTTGCCCTCTTTTAATGTCATGGGCCTATTAACGAAATAATAGGAAGAAATTGCACAGTTTGCCCTTCAAATGGGCCGGTCTTGAATTTTTCCCCTTCAAATGGGTCAGTCTTTAATTTTGTCATGAAATCGAGCTTTATGCATGGCTAACGCCTTAAGTTTCTTTAAGCGCGCTATTTCATAAGCTTTGTGGGTAGAGATGACAAATGGATGGGTTGGGCTGAATTTGGTGTCACGCCTCAAATCTGGGTAGGCGTGGCTGGCACCCGGTGTCTTACTTGGCACCTAGCGTACCACTCGTAAGTATGAAACTGCAGGCTAAACAATCATCAACCTAGCCAACTGAAAGTGCAAGAGGTGGTGGGGGGGGGGGGATTGTAACTTTTTCGATTTATTAGTCGACTAAGTGATACTGGTAGTCGACTATTAACCCATTGATTGCTAAAGTGAAATGCAGTAAATAAATGACACCAGATATTTTTATCTTTGGTTCAGATTCAATGTGAATCCTAGTCCATCCCTTGGGTTGCAAAGGGTGTTCTCTGCGACTCTTTGTAAGTGTTTCGTACAAGGGTGATTTGAATGAAGCTCTACGTCACACTCAAAAGCACTCGTAATCTTTTTGATACAATGCCTCACACACTATCTATGTCTCTCCTTTCTTTTTTGTTTACACTATAGATCACTCGAAATACAATATTTACTAAAAGTAAAGTACGAGAACGAGAGAATGAGACTAAGGTATAGTTCTTGCAACGTAAGCCGCCTTTTATAGTGTTTAAAGCTCTTCACGCAGAGATGTCAACCAAGGGACTTGATCCTTGTAAAAGGAATTAGTGATCCTATTTCCAAGAATAAGGTTAGAAGTTATTTGGTGCGTCTTGATACTTCTTGATGGTCTTTTCGCTGTGATGAAATTGTATCTTGATCGAAGATTGTTACTGCTTGATTGAATATTTCTCCTTAAATACGGCGGATCTATATTACTCTTTCCTTTCTTGAACTTGATTTGTCCGCTTTCCTCTACCGTAAGTATCTCTTTTAGCCACGAAATATACACCATATATTTGTGCCTTGTTGAGGTACGAGGAAGATTCCATGTGTAAGCCCGTAGGTCTGCAGTGAACTTAACACTAGATACGTGGCTTCTTCATTCCGTGGTCCACACATACGTAGTTAACTTCCTTGTCTGCTTCTTGTACTTAGTTTGATTTCCATACCTACACAATTAAAATTATTATCATTAAAACTTGACACTAACAATCTCCCCCTTTTTGAGGATGACAATTTTAGATAAGATGCAATCAATCATGTAGTCAACTTCCCTGTTAACATGGCGGATGCTCCTCCTGACTAGGTGGACGCTCCCCCTGAATAGTTGACTTGTTCTTCGACTTAGTTGACTGATGTTCTCCCCCTTTGGCATCACTCAAAAAACAAAAGCAGGCAAACACACAAACGGCAAAGGAGATATAGGCATATAACTAGCAATTAAGATGCTGACTATAGCAGCACAAGAGTAGCAAAAGACATGGGCACACAAAAGGGACTTAGGTCCCACAAACATATTGTTTAAACAGGACAAAACACCCAAAAAATAAAAGGATCTACTCCTGGCGCTTGAACACTGGACGACGAAGAAAATAGGCCAAAGTATTAACAATAGCATCTTTCATCTCAGTCAACGGTGCAGTGAGACTGTCAGGAATGGCACCAACACTAGCTTGGAGTTTTGCGGTGGGTTTGACGGCCTCTTAACCACAAGCCATCAGAAGCTTAACCACAAACTAGAAACATCAGCACCAGTTTCCTTAGTCGACTCACGAATCTTTTCTACTTGAGATAAAGTAGATGCCATTAAATCTTTGATGGATTCAATTTTGTCATCCATAGCAAAAATTTTGGAGAGAAGGTCAGCATAGCACTCGGCAGAAATGACAGAGGAATCTGATTTTTTTACTTTGGTAGAGGGACCAGGGTTAGATTCGTCGCAGGCTTCTTTGAGTACCCAAGACTCATTGCTCAAGACATAACCCATGCTACCAAATGCCCGAGAGTTGTAACACTGCTTAACAGGAGTAACGAGAAAGTCAACAAGGTCAATTTTATGGACTTCAAGTATGCGAGAGATGAGCATACCATAAGGAAGGCTAGAGGGATTTGAAGCACACTCAATCATGTAATTGATAACAATGGAGGACAAATTGATTTTCTTTTTGGAGAGAGAGACAGAGAAAGCAAAGATGGCATCTCATTGAGAGATAGTGGAGTAGGACCCGGCCACGAGGAACAATGGTAGTTGCAACCATATGGGCTAGCACCCGAGCTTCAAAAGAGATGTTTGAAGGACGATTTGAGCGAGAGAAGGAGGAGGAATTTGAGAGAGTTTTCTTAACATCATCAAACGACACTTCGAGAGACTCGACGCCGAAATTTTTGGGTAATTCGGAAAAACCAGAGCAAGTGCAACCAAGAATAGAGTCAAGAACGGAGCAATTTAACACAATGTGAGTACCAAGGACCATGGTTTCAAGTTCATCAGGTTTAGGGGAACGAAGATTAGCATAGAAGATACGAACAGGGGTTTCATACACATGAGCAGGGGTTTTGAAGAAATTCTCCCAACCTTGATAAACAAACAGATATTTAACTTTCTGACAAAGAGACAAGCATATGATCAAGATCAACAATCCTACCGAGACAATTGTTTTTCTTGAGAGACATGAAAAGATCCAGGTGTTTATCATCCCAAATTTTTTGCGAAGGTCAGAGTTTTTTTTCACAGATAGTTTTGAGTTTCTTTGAGGAAACGGAGCATGCAGCATCAGAAAAAGCACGCTTACCAAGATTGCAGAGAAGAACTGAGTCAGAGGCGTCAGATGAAGAGGAGTTGCCGGAGTTTTCCGAGTTCTGGGGAACAGTAGAGGGGTTTTTACCATTGTCCTTAAGCCTTGAACTTTGACGCGTAGAAAGAACTTGGGATTTTTGATTTTTTGCCATGGTGGTGGAGAGAGGGAAGGTAGCCAAGAGGATGTTGACAGAGATTGGAAGAGACGCAGTAGAAAGGAGGGAGTGTGTAAAAAAAAAAGGAAAAGGTTTTATGGGGAAGGAAAAAGGATGGAGTAAAAAGATGGAGAATTGTGTCAAACATTTAAGAGATGTGAAAGAAATTATGGCAAGAATTTATAATGGAGCGAAAAATTAGGCACGGATTCCAACACGATTTAATCAGGAAAATTCGAATAAGCACAGATAAGGAAAAAAATAATTTAGACAAATTTACCAATAATACCCAAGGATGTTCTTAGTATGCAAAAACGTTCTTGAAGGGGTTTAGTAAAAATATCGAGCGGGCGATTTTACGTATTCACGTAAACTATTTCAAAATCTCCTTAAGCAACATGATCTCTGATGAAATGATGTTTAATATCTATATGCTTAGCTCTAGAATGATGCACAGGATTTTTGGATAGACAAATAGTACTTGAATTATCACAAAAATTTTTGATAGGTTTAAAAGACAAGTCGTAATCACTTAATTGATAAGACATCCAAATTAATTGTGTGCAGCATTGACCAACAACAATATATTCAGCCTCAGTAGTAGAGAGAGAGAGAGACTGATCCCTGTTTTTTTGCTATTCCATGAAATAAGGGATTTTCTAAGAGCAAGTACATTTGGTACTTTTCCTATCATCCTTGTCTGCAAAATGCATACGAAAAACCTTCAAGTGTAAAATTATTAGTGTTTGGATACCATAAGCTGTAATTAGTTGTTCCATGAAGGTATCTAATAATGCGCTTGATCACAGTAAGATGAGATTCCTTTAGAGCAGCTTGGAATCTAGCGCACCTGCATACACTAAACATAATATCTGGTCGACTGGCAGTTAAGTAAAGTAATGATCCAATGATACCACGATACATAGTTTCATTAACAGGTTTTCCTGCCTCATCCTTATCAAGAGTACATGTAGGACTCATTGGAGTTCCCATAGCTTTTGAGTCAGCCATTTTGAATTTTTGAACAAGTTCCTTAGCATACTTGGCTTGACATATGAATATTCCACTGTCAATTTGATGAATTTGTAGTCCCAAGAAGAATTTTAGTTCTCCCATCATGCTCATTTCGAACTCACTTTGCATAAGATCAGAAAATTCCTTGCACATAAAAGGGTTAGAACTTCCAAAGATAATATCATCAACATATATCTGAATAATGAGATTTCCCATAGAGGATCGTTTGAAAAAAAGAGTAGTATCAATTTTCCTTGTGAGAAACCATGACTTACTAAGAAGGAGCTTAAGCGATCATACCATTCCCTAGGAGCTTGTTTAAGACCATATAAGGCTTTAGTCAATTTAAAAACATGATACCAAAATTTTGGGTTTTCAAACCCTGGGGGTTGTTTAACGTACACTTCTTCTTCAATGAAACCATTTAGAAAAGCACTTTTGACGTCCATTTGAAAAAGTTTGAATTTTTTAAATGAAGCATAAGCAAGCAAAATTCTAATAGATTCTAACCGGGCAACAGGTGCAAAGGTTTCATCGTAGTCGACTCCTTCCTGCCGTGAGTAACCTTGAGCAACAAGTCTAGCTTTGTTTCTGACCACTTCTCCGGCCTCATTTAACTTGTTTCTAAATACCCATTTTGTTCCAATGATTGAGGTATTTTCAGGTTTGGGAACCAGATCCCAAACTTTGTTCTTTTCAAACTGATCAAGTTCTTCTTCCATAGCTTTGACCCAGCTTTCATCTTTTACGGCATCAACGACCTTCTTTAGTTCATATTGAGAAATAAGAGCCAAGTTTACGTTATTTTTTCTAGATGCTCTAGTTTTCATTCCTTCATTGATGTCTCCAATGACAAATTTCTTTGGATAATCAGGTTCGCTTCTCCATTCGTTTAGAACTATCCCAACAGTAACATCAGTTGACTTGGATGTCTCGGCAGTCGACTTAGCCAATTCATTTTGTTCACTGGATCTTGCGACCACAGTAGCCGGCAGTTGACTATCTTCTTCATTTGTAGTCTTTCCTTTCTCAACCATGTGATTAGTATCATCAAATACAACATGAATAGATTCTTCAATAGATAGAGTTCGTTTATTAAAGATTCTATAAGATCTACTAGTTGGAGAATAACCAAGAAATATACCTTCATCACTTCGAGGATCAAACTTACCAAGATTGTCTTTTCCATTATTGTGAACAAAGCATTTACATCCAAATGAATGAAAGTAGCTAACATTTGGTTTCTTACCAGTCCATAACTCATAAGGAGTTTTCTTAAGGATTGGTCTGATCAGGCAACTGTTTAAAATATGACAAAATTTGTACTTCTTGCTTGACCAAAAAATGATGTGGTAAGTCTCTTTCTACGATCATTGTCCTTGCCATATCTTGAAGGGTTCTGTTCTTTCATTCAACCACTCCATTTTGTTGAGGAGATCTAGGTGAGGAAAAGTTATGAGTACATCCTTGGTCATTGCAAAATTCCTCAAAGGCTTTGTTTTCAAATTCTCCTCCATGATCACTTCTGATAGAGGTGATGTAATATCCTTTTTCACACTGAACTTTCTCACAAAAAAACTTGAAATTCTTTAGCGTATCATCTTTATGAGCAAGAAATATTACCCATGTAAAACGAGAGAAATCATCTATTATAACAAAAGTATACCTTTTTCCTCCAATGCTAGCTGTTCTAGTAGGACCAACAAGATCCATATGAAGTAACTGCAAGGGTTTTGAGGTAGACACAATATCTTTAGAATTAAAAAGTTTACGGTTTGCTTACCTTTTTGACATGAGTCACAAATATGATCTTTGGTGTAGTTGAGTTTCGGCGGTCAACTACCAGATCATGTCTTGCCAATTTTTCTATTAATCGCATACTAGCATGACCAAGCTTCTTGTGCCACATCCATGGATCTTCTCCCATTGAAGCCAAGCATATATGACCTGTTGGATTTTTGATAGAGTCCAACGTGTACACGTTTTTATTTCTGTTTCCAGGAAGAATTTTTGTCCCAGTAGAGTCTTCGATGATACAGCCTGTTTTTCTAAACCTTACCTCAAGTTCTGAGTCGCACAGTTGACTTACACTTAAGAGATTGTACTTGAGTCCCTTTACCAGCCAAACATTAGAAATATCACAAGAGTTATCGAAAGAAATAGTACCAATACCAATTACCGTTCCAGTCGAGTTATCACCAAATGTTACTAATCCTCCATCAAAGTCAGTGCTTGATTTGAACAAGCTTTTGTCGCCTATCATATGTCTTGAACATGCTCTATCTAGGTACCATTTTCCATTTTTTCTTTTCTTGTGGTGTTCCTGCAAGATAAATTGTTTACTTTTGTTTGGGTACCCAAGGGTTCTTGGGTCCTTGATGGTTAGTTTCGATACACATAGTTTTCTTGGGTTTCCATACCCAACTAGGAGCAGTTGAAAAGCGAAATCTACAGTTATAATAGTTATGACCAATTTTTTTTATAGCAGCAACATTTTGAGAGGATTTTCCCTCAAAACTCCATAGGTTGGTTGACTCGTTCACATGTCTAGTTGTTTTAGACTTCCTTTCAGTTGACTTAAAAACTTTGGTCGACTGATCTGTCTTTAAATGAGCGGTTCGCTTACCTTTAAAATTATTTGTCATAGACATGGGCTTTTTCCCAGTTGACTTACTTGTATAAGTTGACTGGTTAAGCTTGATATGACTATGACTTGAGGGCTGGTCAAACATGTTCATCTTAGACCGTAAATTATAAATTTCATTTTGAAAAGAATTCTTTTCCTTTTCCCAAACTTCCAATTTTGATTCCAATTCATTTTTCTCCCTTTTCAGCTTCCTATATTCATAAAAAACGTTATTCATGTCTATAAGAGTTTGATCCAATAAATCTTGAGTTTCTTCACATTTGGAGCAAGAATAGGAACTTATCTTATTACTTTCTTCAAGAACCATGAAGCACACATCTTCAACTTCTTCAGCTTCTTCATCTGATATTTCATCTTCACTCCAACTCCTGAAGGCTCGTTGCTTTTGATAGCTTCTAGTTGGCTTTCTTTTTGTCTCAGGACATTCAGATGCGACATGGCCATATATTCCACATTTATAGCATTTTCCATCGTTCTTTTCTTTGACCAGTAGAAGTTTTACCTTTTCTAATTGAACTTCCTTTTCTATTATTTCTTGATCTTCTCATGGCTTCTACCACATGTCTAGAAATCATGGCAACTTCTTCTTCTTTAAAGTCATCATCAGATTCTTCAACTTGAGCCTTGAATGCTACTACCTTTTTCTTTTCATCCTTCTGATATCTTTGAATGTGATTCTTTTCAAAAGCTATCAGATTTCCTCTTAATTCATCATAAGTAAATTTATCCAGATTTCCATCTTCCAGGACAATTGCTTTGGTTTCCCAAGTTTTTGGTAGACTTCTAACAAGCTTTCTAACCCGTTGAGTATTGGTGTAAGTTACTCCAAGGGATTTGAGTTCTCCAATGATTTTGCTAAATCTGGTGAACATTGATTCAATGTTCTCATCATCCTTCATTATAAAGGCGTCATAATCATGTCTTAGAGCATCAATTTTAGTTTCCCTCACTTTTAATGTTCCTTCATAAGTGACTTCAAGCTTATCCCACATTTCTTTGGCAGTGTCACAGTTGGATATTTTAGCATATTCTTCTCCACTAACTGCACAGTAAAGCAAGCCTATTGCTCTAGCGTTTATTGTTAGTGTTTCTTGTTGCTCTTTAGTAACATCATGTGATTCCAAATCAATATTTGTTGTATCTGCATTTGGAATAGGTTTAGGCCCTTTCTTGATCACAATCCATACTGATGATGCATTGGTACAAAGATCTTAAATCTTTCCTTCGTGACGATAGTGTTCTCCATTGAAATATGGTGGTCTTGTTGTAGAGTGCCCATCTTGCAAGATTGCTTCAGGAATATGATATCCAGCCATTTGATCTTTTCTCACTTGCGATTAAGCAGTAAAATGTGAGACCTTGCTCTGATACCAATTGAAAGTGCAAGAGGGGGGTGAATTGTAACTTTTTCGATTTATTAGTCGACTAAGTGATACTGGTAGTCGACTATTAACCCAGTGATTGCTAAAGTGAAATGCAGTAAATAAATGACACCAGATATTTTTATACTGGTTCAGATTCAATGTGAATCCTAGTCCAGTCCCCTTGGGTTGCAAGGGTGTTCTCTATGACTCTTTGTAAAGTGTTTCATACAAGGGTGATTTGAATGAAGCTCCTACGTCTACACTCAAAAGCACTCGTAATCTTTTTGATACAATGCCTCACACACTATACTATGTCTCTCCTTTCTTTTTTGTTTACACTATAGATCACGCAGAAATACAATGTTTATTAAAAGTAAAGTACAGAGCTTGAGAGAATGAGACTAAGGTATACTTCTACTTGTTCTGTGAAGCCGCCTTTTATAGTGTTTAGGCTCTTCACGCAGAGATGTCAACCCAAGGGACTTGATCCTTGGAAAAGGAATTGGTGATCCTATTTCCAAGAATAAGGTTAGAGCTGTTTGATGCGTCTTGATACTTTTTGATGGTCTTTCCTTGTGTGATGAAACTGTATCTTCAATCGAGAAGATTGTTACACTGGATTGAATATTTCTCCTTAAATGCGGCAGATCCTATATTACTCTTTCCTTTCTTGAACTTGATTTGTACTGCTTTCCTTAGCTGTAAGTATCTCTTTTAACCACGAAATATACACCATATATTTGTGCCTTGTTGAGGGGTCTGAGGAAGATTCGATGTGTAAGCCCGTACGTCTATTGGGCTTCTTCTTGGATCCGTGGGCTTCTTCATTCCGTGGTCCACATATAGTCAACTTCCTTGATGTCCTTGCTTCTTGTACTTAGTTTGATTTCCATACCTACACAATTAAAATTGTTATCATTAAAACTTGACACTAACACCAACAAGGCCTACTTGCAAGCAGACAATACCAAGCAAGGCCAACAAGGCCGTACTCATAATCACCTGTAAACAATATCTATCTCAAGTGAAAGGGAAACATCCCAAAACATATATATATATATATATATATATATATATATAGACAACTATGCGGGCCGACAAGGCCGCCATGAGCATCTACAAACAGCATAGCCAAAATAAACATGTACAGGGGCCCGGCAAGACGTCCATACTAACATACAGAATATACAAGCCTCTAAAGATAACACAACTGTACTGTGGTGGGGACAGGGCTCCGACCTATCCATCAAGTCTATATATACACAAAGACTCCCAAAGTCTAGACTTGGTACCTCCGGATGAAATGAAGCTTACCAATCAAGCCAATACTCTACTCTGGTTACTGGAGTGGTCTGTTTGACTGTCTATCAGAACCTGCAGGCATGAAATGCAGCGCCCCCGACAAAAAGGACGTTAGTACAAAATAATATACCGAGTATGTAATGCAATTGAATAATAACTAAAACTATGTGATATAAGTAAATATCTTAGAATCAAAGATACTCTGAAAATACACTTACCTGATCTGGCTCATCTCCTAAATGATATAATATAGTAGTATAGCTAGCTGGGCACATATAAGGCTCGGTATATCTCCATATATCTCCGTACATCTTCAATATAATAGTAATGTACAATAGTATATGTGTGAGACAATTATGAATTCTCAACAAAGACTAAGTATAACAAAATAGAGGTGAAGCATTATCAATGTAAGAACTCTACGATATATGCTTCTCTTATACATTTATTCGATTCTCTCTCTCTCTCTCTCTCTCTCTCTCTCTCTCGCTATGGATTCATGCCAATGAAAGAATGAGGTATAGCCCTTATATACATCTCGTCGTCTAATCAATCACAACAATGAACCCAAGCCACATCGCTTCAATCTATAACAACAACAATAGAGCTTGTATTAACGAGGGAAAACCAGAATATGGTATATCAAGCGACAAGCTCATCTCTCAACCCAACCAAACTTCCCTTAACTTCCTTCTATTCATAATACAAATAGCAACAACATCAATAACAACAACTAAACTTAATATCCCATAATTCCAACCACAAGATGGCTCAAGAACAACTCAAACCGGTCCAATATACAACAATATACCAACTATGGTTTCCACTCATTCAAACCAACTAGCTAGGAGGCAATTCAACTCAAACACATACAAGAGATGATTAATCTAACCTCAAGCAACAAGAATCACCTCAAATCTAATGTTACTTCACCTCAAGGGATCCTCTCAATTCAGCACAACCAAAGGAAGAACAAGCTAGCGACTACCACGGGATTTTCGGTGTTTGATTCACGTTGAAACTCCTTGATTTTACCTTGGGAGAGTATTTTCAAAGTGTTTTGGACCAAGAACAAGTGAATAATGACATTAGAACTCACCCCCACCGATTTATACATTCATTAAAGTTGCCACCGCCTCAAATATACGGACCCTAAATCAATATACGGTCCGTATTTTGGACCGTAAAATCAAAAAATACTCCCAACGTCTTTGTTTCAATTTTATGGTGGAGCCCTCAAAATATACGGTATGTATCCCATTATACGGTCTGTAAAATACCCAAAAAGAGTCCCAACTTTCGAGTAAACGTACTAGATTTGTTTATGACCTGCCCAAAAGTCACTTGGACTGAAATGGACTAAAATGCGGGTCACAACCCAACCCGCCCAATTTTTACTGAGTTTTAATTTCTTTATTTGTTCTTTTATAATTTTTAGTACCTTATAAAATTATTATTTTTCTTTATTATAATTTTATATAACATATCATATATAATATTTTCGACAAGATTTCTTATGGGTCAATTTGGGCTATATAGCTGAGCTAATAACTGACATGCTCAAATATGAACGGGCTGGGCGGGTTATATTTTTATGCACTTATTTTGGCATCTCTACTTGTGGAATTTTATGATTCGAAAATATAAATTTATGCCAAAAAGTTGTTGGTCTTAAGGGGAAAAAATTTAATAACTTGACAAAATAGGGACCAAAGTGCAAATGAGTCCAAGTTCTGAAATGAAAAGGAAAACTTACACAAATACAACTTTTTAAAATGTTAATTAAAAGGATTACAACTACTTTATAAAAATTACATAAATACAACTTATTCAAAATTTTAACTTTTTAATTACAACAATACAACTTCTTACATTCCTAAAATATCAATAATACTCAATTTTAAGAGTTACTACCATTAATGCATATATTCACTTTTTACTTTCTCTTTCTTTCAAACCGTTTTTAAAATATTTTTTTCTTTCGTTTCCTCCTCTTTATTCTTTTTTTATTTTTTTTTTTTCACTTGATGAATGCAATTATTTTTTTGTGACTTACAATTTTTTATTTAAATATATTAATATTAAGAAAAGTACATGAAAAGATATGGTATATGATTTATGCAGATATGGTATATGGTATAAGAAAGTACATGAAAATATAACTGATATGGTACATGGTACATGAAAATATACCTGATATAGTATATGGTATATGGAGATATGGTAGATGGTATAAGAAAAATACATGAAAATATACCTGGATATGGTATATGGTATATGGAGATATCGATGCACTCATGCACATATTTGCATAAATATAATATGTAGTATGTTATTTTTAATATATGTTATATTAACACTATCTATGTTTGAAGGCTAAGTTCAAGGGGAAAGTGGAAAAATCTTCAAAAAATGACTTAAAGCCAAAGGTACATGTTTAGTATATATGGTATATGTATATTGTTTATGTCAAGTATACTTAATATTATTTCCGTACTTAATATTATTGCCTTCATCATATTATTAATGATAGATAGGAAAGGAGAATTTGTATGGACAAATAAAGGAAAAAATATAACCTGTATAATTTGGTTACCATATTTATACTAAATTGACCATATCTAAAAATTTATGTATATTATTTATGTCACTTGTACTTAATATTATTGCCTTCATCATTTTATTAATTCTATTATTAATGATAGGTAGAAAGGAGAATTTGTAGGGACAAATTAAGGAAAAAATATAACCTGTATAAATTTGTTACCACATTTAAAGATTTTTTCCGTTTATCATTTATAGAGTATATTTTGTAGATTCTGTAAATTAAAAAATAGTTGTAGGTATTGTAAATAGTTGTATAGTTACTATAGTATTTTTGTAAGTTCCCCAAATGCAAACATAGAGGGGCCCAAATCACTAGGTAGAATTCGCAGAAAGGTTATTTTGTTCCTTTGCCTTTGGAAAAAGTGCTCTTCATTCTTCACGGTAGAATTTAGGGTTCCGTTGGGTCTGTCTGATTGTTCCTCATCGCATCATGAAATCTGCATGTTCGCAGCCACCACCACTTCCCCCATTGCTGCGCCCACTGCAGCCACCATTGATGCGCCGACTGCGACTGGTCGTACCGAACCCACCAGTTAGCAGGGACGACGAAAGTGAGTATAATTATGTATCTGATAATGATGATGATGACAATTGCGCATACGACCAAGGTGGTGAGGGTTATGATTCTGAAGATGTTGAATACGATAGACCTATTTTGGGCAGCTCCTTCCAAAAGGCCCATCAAACCAACGTACCAACCGGACTCTATTCCTTTTTCTCAATTACTTTGCCTATCACGATAATTTTTCACTTTATCCCCAAACTTTTTTCACTTTATTTGAAAAAAATTCAATTTATTCTGAGTCTAGGGTCTATCAGAAACAACCTCTCTACCTAGAGATAAGGCCTCCCCCGACCCCACTTGTGAGATTAATGGTTATGTTGTTGTTGTTGAAAATCAACGTTTAGCCATAAAAATTATAAATACAATTTGAATTTGAAGTTGTAGTTGGAATTTGAAAAACACCTGGAACTCTGTTTTCACTTTTTTTTCTTCCATTTTTTTCACTTTCGGTACATCCAATTAACCAAATATTTTTTTTTCTCAAAAACTATAGCCAAATACAAACTCCAACTTAATAAATTCCGAATAAAGTGAAAAAATATTCGGTTTCTATGACCAAACGCCTACTTAGATGCATCACGTTGTTCCCATTAATCTGTATATACATATTCGTTTACCGGATTTCAGGGGGTAGATTTGCCAGCCGTACCGCCAGTGAAAGAAGAAATCGATAGCAGCGAGGACGAAAGTGAGGATTATGAAGATGACAATAGCACCGACGATGAAGGTGAGGGTAATGTTTGTAAACTGAGGATAATCAATAGTATGGAATATGATTCAAAATCAGAATATAATAAACCTCTTTGGAAGACCTACTTCAAACAGCTCGATGAAAGCCAGGGTTTTGATATTAAAGATTATCCTGGTCCACACCCGCTGGTTACCGTCTATCCCCTACCACACTACTTAGATAGTCCTAAAAATTATAAGATGTTGAAGGGTCATGCTGGAAGGGCACTTAAGAAATACAATGTCGATAAGGTATGCTTTAGTCACTCATGCTATCTTTCTTGTCCAAGAAAAAGAAGTTTGCTCTAATCACATTTTTCATTGTCTTGCCTGTTTCCCTTTTCCTTTATTTGTTTTGTTCAGAAAGCTAAGAAAGTTTCCTTGTTGTACTCATTGTAGGGCACCAAATATGTGGTTGAGAAAGTTCTTAAGGTGAATAGAGTGGCTGTTGTAACAATATTTGGTATCTTACCTTTTCAGTCAAGACAACAAGTTCATTATCAGTCCAAAGGGACTATTTTCAAGCTAAGGTGGTCCGAGATCAAGACAATGATTTGGAGTTCCCCATTGTCAGGCCAAGGGTACATGATAGCTACTAGACATTCTAAGATGTTGCTTCTGATGTTTTAACAAGTTTAAATTTCTAACTGTAGTCTTCAAGTATAACAACTGCGGATTTATTATAGAAGAACCAAGAGTTTGTAAGTAAATTCACCTCTATAAGATTAAGAACAGTTCATTAGAAACATATTAACATGCTTTAGGAACCAACTAGCAGCAATGGAAGGCGTAAGTTTTTCTAAGTGTACTACCTTCTCTATCTAACTTTATGTGGCCGCATTTGACGTGGCATGCCGTTCAAGATAATAATGTGTTTTTATATTGTATAAGTAGTATCGATGAAAATCTCATGATAGAGGTTGAAAAGTGTTGTGGGTAAAGTAAAACCCCATAAAGTCCAATATTGATTAATTTATTGAGGTTAGCTTTCTACTGGATGATTTTTGAAATGCTTCCGATAATGAAGTTTTGATGCTGAGTTTTTCTAATATATGCAAAGTTATTCCTTTTTTATGACGTAGAGATCTATCAGTTGCTTTTTGTTAATATATAAATTGCACTGTTTTCACTTTTCCGTTGTCAAATAATTTGTAGTGTGTAGTTTGTTGATTTTAGTGAAATAGGTGAATGTTTTCATAAAGTTTTATCAACACAAATCAACAGTTCGTGTATTTGCTTTTTTGTTTGTATATAAATAGCACATTTTCTATTTTCAAATAATCTGTATTATGTAGTTTGTTGATTTTAGTTAATAGGTGAATGATTTCATAGAGTTATTCCTGACACTAATTAACAGTGCGTGGAACTCACATTTTACAATGTGCAATTTGCTCACCTATTGCAATGAATTCTTGGTGTTGCTTTGTGTCTTGATTATGCAGTGTTTCCTAATTGATTTTAAGGATGCGTGTCGTTCTTCCCTTGGTTTAATTTGTTCTGAAAAAGTACTAAGTTATTTTGAGGGGAAAAAGGTAAATGAATCTGCCATACCTTAATAGTTTATTTTCCTCGATGAAGCATTTTTTTTAGAAATTTATATTAATTCTGAATATGCTTAAGAAAGGAACGTGAATGAAGATCATGTATTCTGTTGATGTGCTAGGAGTGTTGTGGTTCATGCTGTAGCTTAATTGCTCAAAGAATGGCTAATTTTCAGCATTTGTGGGTTACTCACTAACTCCAGGTCTTTTGTTACTATACAGGTGAAGAAAGATCTGGACATATAGTGACTTACAGTTTGCATTGAAATCTCCTTTCCTAGTACTTAGCTTAAACTTGAGCATTGTGTTAAATGCTATTGTGGCGATGTTTATCTAGATTACAAGCTTTGTAACGTTATGTTATTTGACTGCCCTGTTCATAGTTTGTTGGACATGTTAAAGTAGTAATGGAGTGTATCTGATGTGAAAAGTATGGAAACAATGAGACTTGACTTTATATTTAAGGAAACAATGCGTGTTTCTCTTTTGCGTCATTCCTCTTTATCATTTTATTTGGCCAATCAGGGACATGTGTTCCAATGAGCTACACAAATCCTCATAGCAAAGTAATATGTACAAGGAAAAAACTACACCTTCAATATACATGCATTCTACTGCCCATATTGAATGGATATTAAGGATAGAATGTTGAAAACCTATCTTAATATTTCTATGGAGATATGGTCGCGAATATGTTTTTTTTTTTAGAGTACAACTTTGATTAATTTGAAAAAACTACATTGATTTTGAAAAAAAAAAAAAAAGAACAAGAATATCAGTTGTCTCGAACTCGCTTCATACTGTAATTGCCAAAAGATGAACTTGGAGTTGAAGGTGTTGCGGTTCTTTTTCTTTATTTTTTCGGATTGTAAGATTATATAAATAGTGAATAGTACTAATTAAAGAAGAATCTAGACCCTTAAATCTTTCTTGTACGCTTGTGGTGCATATTGAGAACTAATGGAGCAACAAAATACTGGAATAACAACCCCTATATTTTTACCATAGTTGCAGGCTATACAAATTATAAGGAACATCCAAATGCAGTGTAATGGTATTGTTCATGATCATTATGCTCTGTACTACAGTGGTATTTTCCATTGGTTTCATTATTTCTTAAGGACTTTTCTACTCTTTTCAATATAAATTTTACGCTTTTGGTGGCGCAAACCTTTTATTTCATCCAAAAACAAAAAAAAAAAACAAAAAAAAAAAAAATAGAAACAATGGGACTTTATAACCTCGTGTGTCCTGTGGGCATCAACTTGCGTTGACTAGAATGGGTTGACTCTTTTTATTTTTTATAGCTAATATGTAACTAGACAATGCCTTGGTGACTAATTCTATTAAATTAAAACCCAAACTTGAATCCTTACATCATGAATAAAATAAGAAATACTAAAACCAATATAGACCTTATAATCTAAATCGGTACTACAAAGTTGAACTCTGGATGTGTGTCGTATCTCCAGATTCTATAATGGGATATGATAATCTTAAAATAATACTACGCTTAATTTTTGCGAACCCACGATAGCCCCATTTTTTCCCGTAAGTATTCTTGGCTAGGTAGAAGTCCACACCTTTTTCTCTGCCATAGCCGACGATAAGTATAGCGTGCCACGCTAAATCTTTTCCTTCTTGAATGAGTTTTTCTCTTTGTCTAGTTTCTTCCTTTGTAGGCCCCATATATACTCTCTGAAATATTCAAATAAGCATGATGAACACAAACATTTAATAATTTAATGAGTAACTTAGCTATAAACAAATTAGATAATAAAAAATTAACCTTTCCGTGGTGTTTACAAAAGCTGAGCACGTGAGGAATAATACAGGTGAGCGGTTGTTGTTCAATAAGATCTTCTATCATTTTCTTTTCTTCTCTTACCGTTTTACCTTCGCTCATTTCCGATACTATATTGAATCCACTTATCTTAATATACTTCTACAAAAAAAAAAAAAAAAAAAAAGTAAATAAAGATAATTTATATAGTATGAAACAAAATAAAATACATTAAATAATTACACTAGCCGAATCTGATGGGCCCAAATCTGATGCTCTTTTACATCTACCCCTTTTCTTTATCTGCAAAGAAAAATAACCAAAGTAAATAAAGAGAATTTATAGATAGTAAGATAAAACAAAGATAAAATACATTAAAGAATTATACTAACCACTTTTGATGGGTCCAGACATGTACATTTACCCCTTTTCTCCATGTACGGGTATATGCTTTCTCTAAAAATCCCATAATCCATGGCAAACCTAAAAGCTTGGTTATAATCGTGTGCAAAACAAGCATGTGGCTTCAAGTTTTTCAACCATTCGGGCTTTCCATAGTGCTTAAGCATGCAGTCAAGTAAATGTTGTTTTGAGAGCGGGATTATCTCTCCCTTTAGAAGAGCATAAGCCGCCGTTATTGCTTCTGTTGAGACGAAGGCCCAACAAATACCTATATAAAATCATGTAAAAGTTTCACCAAACTAAAACATGAGAACAAAAAAATTGAAATTTTGATTAAGGATATTTTAGTCAAATCCCTCTTGATTTTTTAGGAGTAAGTGAATTTATTAATTCATGTGTCTAAAGCCAATAACATCAATTAAAATGAACTAGACGGAGTAATAATAATAATTAAAAGAAGCAAAACTTACAACATCTTCCCTGATCATCAATACCTAGAAGGCAGTTTTTGCCTACCCACGAAAATTTAATCTGAAAATACCATAAGAACGAAAAGACAAAAAATAATAATTACTAGACAGACGCTTGTGAACATAATATAAGTTTAGTAAAAAAAAAAAAAAAAAAGTGGCGTTTAGCCCATAAAATTAATACCTTTCGAAAGAAACTTAATTTGCCGATAATAGAGTCTTCAGGCACTGAGAAACTCGATCGCTCCATGACTCACTAACTAAATACAAAAAAAAAATTAGGAGAATCTTTATTACTAATTTTTCAATAAATGTTAGAACAAGTCTGAGTTGGTTTGTGAAGTTGAAGTTTTATGTGATGTTTGAAATGAATCAATCTCATTTAAAATTTTAACACAAACCAGATCGATAAATAAAACCAGGACATATATGAAGAGAGCAAACAAAATATCACGATAAACAACTAAATCCACCTTATACAGGATACTCCATTTCCATCTCGTAACTAAATACTCGTAGTCTGTGACAGTGTTTAGCACATACCAGATAGACAAAACCCGGACACATATGCAGATAGCAAACAAAATCTCACGATAAAACAACTACTATATAGCAGGGGCGGCTCAATGATATTTATGGCCTAAAGCCAAACTTCATCGAGAGGCATATATATATATATATATATATATATATATACACGTTCGAATCACCAAGGGAGCAAAAGGAAAAGCTTCTGGGGGAAGGGTAAATTTTTTTAAAAAAATGCATGAGAAATAATGAAAATCAATGTGCTTTTAAAATATGTAGATGCATAAGAAGAAGAAAAAAGCACAAGCACAAATATCAATTTAATTGGAAGACATGAACTAAAAAATGGAAATGTGATTTGCCAGAAAAGTATATATTTCCTTACACTTAAAAGGCTAATTATCTCCTAGTTTGAGTTGTCCTTTTCAGTCTACTTTTTTCTTTTTACAAACATTCTTCTAGAAGATTCATATTTATTAACAAAGAACAATTTAGTCAAAGGCTAATTATCTCCTCGTCTGAGTTGTCCTTTTCAGTCTACTTTTTTCTTTTTACAAACATTTGTATTGTTTTATTCTTCTACAAGATTCATATTTATTTGCTAGAGAGTAGATATGAGGATCCCTCGGTTTTTAAATCCCAAAGAGTGCAAAAGTAGACCTACAGAATTCCTGCAAAAGTTTTATTTCCTTTGTGAGTGATGGTAGCACAATAATCTTGTCTTTACTTATAATATGCAAAATGAAAGCTTTTGTAGTTTTAAGAAAATGGTTACTGTAAAACTGAAATTAACCTTAAAAACACCCCTCTTCAAAATCTCGATTACTGTCATAGACTTCAATGATGAAATGAAGACAAATAAGGAAGGGGTTTTAAAGATGCAGCAGAGTACGTAATATTCCCATCTCTTTTCTTCTTTTGTCTCTATTTCACCATATATAAGAGTTTGAGAAGATGGAAATAGAGTATGGATAAGAGTGAAGAGTTTGAGAAGATGGAAATAGAGTATGGGTCGTTACATTATGTTACTATTACCAAAGGCGGATCCAGGATTTAAATTTTATGGGTTCAATCTATAGATTTTTAGCATTGAACCCATTATATTTTTAAAGTTAGGGGTTCATATCTACTATTTATTACAATTTTAATAATTTTTTACACATAAATTTAGATTCCGCGTCTAAAGTTTGGAGTTCAGTTGAACCCCAACCTTATAGGGTACATACGCCTCTGACTATTACCATGAAATACCCAACCTTAAAACCCCATATTTTATATCAAAACAAGAAAAAATCCATCAAGAACACACACACACAGAGAGAGAGAGAGAGAGAGAGAGGAGTTGAGGAAAATCAGGGGGAAAAATGGCTTAGAGGAAATCATCTGGTGATATTGTATATCAAAACAAGAAAAAATCCATATGGCTCATAGGAAATGATCTCTTTATGAGTTTATGACCTTTCAGATGCAATGATATAGAGGAGAATTTCATGCACGTAGGGAGTGGTTCAGTGGGAGACGTAGCTTACTAACACATCACGACAAAAAAAAAATTGCGAATTGTCAACAGGTCATTTTACCAATATCCAACCTTCGTGCGCTTGTCGGCTAATAAACGTCCCCTTACGAAATTTATACCTTGTATCAAACGAGGTATAAAATGCATCCCATCCTAGGAGATGGGATATCCCTTCTTATCCCACTTATATTGAGATTATTAAATGGTATAAAATAATCCCAATAGATGTGATAAATTAGTCCCGGAATTATAATCCCGGGATAATTTTGACTACCTACCAAATAAAGTTTAAATTTGTAAAACGTTCATATTTTTAGTCTCCGTCAAATATTTAACAAATGATGTTAGATTTGACGAAAACGGTAGGAAAAAGAAATTTAACCACTAGCACCAAGAAAGTTTGAAATCAATCAAAAATAGCAGCAACTATTAAAATTGAACCTCTAAAGTGATTACTTTAACTTTTAGCAAATTTAAATGATTAAAACGGTTCAGTGAATACTTGATGGACTATTTTAAACTTACTCTCATAGAGACTATTTTTGTCATTTTCTCAGATATTTTCTATGATAAAAATTTAAATTTTATGAGTTCAATCTATAGATTTTTAGCATTGAACCCATTATATTTTTAAAGTTAGAGGTTCATATCTACTATTTATTACAATTTTAATAATTTTTTACACATAAATTTAGACTCCGCGTCCAAAGTTTGGGGTTCAGTTGAACCCCAACCTTATAGGGTACATACGCCTCTGACTATTACCATGAAATACCCAACCTTAAAACCCCATATTTTATATCAAAACAAGAAAAAATCCATCAAGAACACACAGAGAGAGATAGAGATAGAGAGAGAGAGAGAGAGAGAGGAGTTGAGGAAAATCAGGGGAAAAAATGGCTTAGAGGAAATCATCTGGTGATATTGTATATCAACACAAGAAAAAATCCATCAAGAACACACACAGAGAGATAGAGATAGAGAGAGAGAGAGAGAGAGAGAGGAGTTGAGGAAAATCAGGGGAAAAAATGGCTTAGAGGAAATCATCCGGTGATATTGTATATCAACACAAGAAAAAATCCATCAAGAACACAGAGAGAGAGAGAGAGAGAGAGGAGTTGAGGAAAACCTTGCAAAAAATGGTTCATAGGAAATGATCTCTTTATGAGTTTATGACCTTTCAGATGCAATGATATAGAGGAGAATTTCATGCGCGTAGGGAGTGGTTCAGTGGGAGACGTGGCTTACTGAGACATCACGACAAAAAAAAATTGCGAATTGTCGATAGGTCAATTTACCAATATCCAACCTTCACGCGGTTGTCGGCTAATAAACGACCCCTTACGGTCGTTTGATGCTTGGTATAAGCGAGGGGATATAACTTATTTAATTTTTTATCTTATATTTGATAGAAGGTATAAATTTATTACTAAATAAATTTATATAAAATCGATCCCATAAAAAGAGATGGGATATCCCTTCTTATCCCACTTATATTGAGATTATTAGATGGTATAAAATAATTCCAATAGATGGAATAAATTAGTCCCGGAATTATAATCCCGGAATAATTTTGACTACCTACCAAATAAAGTTTAAATTTGTAAAACGTTCATATTTTTAGTCTCCGTTAAATATTTAACAAATGATGTTAGATTTAACGAAAACAGTGGGAAAAAGAAATTTAACCACTAGCACCAAGAAAGTTTGAAATCAATCAAAAATAGCAGCAGCTATTAAAATTGAACCTCTAAAGTGATTACTTTAACTTTTAGCAAATTTAAATGATTAAAACGGTTCAGTGAATACTTGATGGACTATTTTAAACTTACTCTCATAGACTATTTTTGTCATTTTCTCAGATATTTTCTATGATAAAGATTTAAATTTTATGAGTTCAATCTATAGATTTTTAGCATTGAACCCATTATATTTTTAAAGTTAGAAGTTCATATCTACTATTTATTACAATTTTAATAATTTTTTTGGTGCGTTGAAAGTTTGGGGTTAGAACCCCAACCTTTACTAGGGTACATACGCCTCTCACTATTACCATGAAATACCCAACCTTAAAACCCCATATTTGATATCAAAACAAGAAAAAAATCCATCAAGAACACACACACAGAGATAGAGAGAGAGAGAGGAGTTGAGAAAATCAGGGGGAAAAAATGGCTTAGAGGAAATCATCTGGTGATATTGTATATCAAAACAAGAAAAAATCCATCAAGAACAGAGAGAGAGAGAGAGAGAGAGAGAGAGAGAGAGAGAGGAGTTGAGGAAAACCTTGCAAAAAATGGTTCATAGGAAATGATCTCTTTATGAGTTTATGACCTTTCAGATGCAATGATATAGAGGAGAATTTCATGCACGTAGGGAGTGGTTCAGTGGGAGACGTAGCTTACTCACACATCACGACAAAAAAAAATTGCGAATTGTCAATAGGTCATTTTACCAATATCCAACCTTCACGCGGTTGTCGGCTAATAAACGACCCCTTACGGTCGTTTGATGCATGGTATAAGCAGGGATATTCTAACACTAATTTTTTATATTATATTTAATAGAAGGTATAAATTTATCTTACGCTTTATATCGGAATAAAAGTATAAAAATCCCATCGAGAGATGGGATATCCCTTCTTATCCCACTTATATTGAGATTATTAGATGGTATAAAATAATTCGATAGATGGGATAAGCTCCGGATTATAATCCGGGATAATTTTGACTACCTACCAAATAAAGTTTAAATTTGTCAAACGTTCAGATAGTCTCCGTTAAATATTTAATTAACGAAAACAGTGGGAAAAAGAAATTTAACCACTAGCACCAAGAAAGTTTGAAATCAATCAAAAATAGCAGCAGCTATTAAAATTGAACCTCTAAAGTGATTACTTTTGCAAATTTAAATGATTAAAAAAACGGTTCAGTGAATACTTGATGGACTATTTTAAACTTACTCTCATAGACTATTTTTGTCATTTTCTCAGATATTTTCTATGATAAAGATTTAAATTTAGCTTCTACCGTATTTTCTTTGGTGCACGGTATAATGGGAGATATTTTTTAATTTGGTAGAAGGTATAAATTTATCCAGGATAAATTATAATCCCAGAGATGGGATATTTTTAACTCTTTGAGATTATTTTATCTGTCTTTTAGATGGTATAAAATAATCTTATCTGATGAGATAAATTAATTAGGAATTATAATCAGGGATAATTTTAACTACCTACCAAACGACCCCTAAGAAAAAGACGAAAATACTGAAGTGTCCTAAAATTTAGAATATTCAAAAAGAAAAATAGGGAGAAAATAGAAGCTCTTTAAATATTCAAAAATTCTGTTCATAAATTAAACATGCACAATCCACATGACCTTTCATCTTCACACGGACCTAACAGTTGGTCCTTCCACTGAGAAGCAAAGCACCGGAAGGACATTAGTTTCACAATTAAATGAGATGGGTATTTTGGTCAAAGCGGTAGAAGGTACTCTTTTTCCATAGCATTAATGTACAACAGACATAGCAGCTGTTTACGTTTTAATTAAAAAATCAAAGCAAACAAAAATTTAACGAAACCGAATCGTTTTGGTTTGGTTTGGTTTGGTTTTTTGTTTTAAATTTTAACCATAATATTTGGTTTGGTTATGGTTATAAGTAAAAAATAACCGAATAAATCGAACCAAACCGATAATTATATACATAAAATTTATAATTATTTATATGTATAATATTAAACTTTCATAAATAATTAAAGACATTTTTATACCTTTTAATTATTAATTTAATTTTGATCTACTTATTTTAAGGCTTAAAAGTATATGTCAAGTCCAACAATCCAAGCCCAACTCTAATAAGTCGTAAGCGTAAGGGTAAAAGTTAAAAATCCTACTATCTCTTTTCATTTTACACGATATGCGACAAAGGCATATAGAGAAATTTGAAGAATGTAGAGAGAGAATATTTGAATTGAGTTGAAGCCCTTGGTTTGATTATGGTTTTAGACATTTGCTAAATTGGTTTGGTTATGGAAACCGACCCAAAGCCAGAACCATGAACACCCCTACGTAGCGGTATCTTTTGTTAAATGACAAAATCGCCCCGTCCAAGGGCTTCACTCGGTATACTAGACATGTGCCACACGGAGACATATTTTTCCTTTTACATTTATAAAATTTACAATATGATCTATCCATTTGGATAATGGGCTTCAGGGAATAAATTGTGCGACAACTATGTCTAAAGTAAGCTTTGAGTTCAAGTATGCTCTGCTAGAATGCTACTTAAAAATATAACAAT